>NC_056744.1:1347663839-1347734518 GCF_019279795.1 Protopterus annectens
CGGTGAGGTTACAGTGTTTTGTACATACACACTCCTGTTGTCACCTATGTTCTACTCTAATAGTCCCCTTAACCTACACTACACTGTAGAGGCTTGGCCCATATGGCATGACATGTTGTGATTCACTATCCTCAGCCTCACTTGCCTCACATTGCCTACAAATGCTTCGTTACATCTCTGACAGAGCGCTTCCACACATAGGTACCAGTACGCAGTAGCCATGTTGTCTCCAGCTTCTAATTCATCTGCATGGCGTACTAACATCTAGCTAAACCTACATTTTGTATGTATATTATCCATATGTCTTGTTTTGAAGTGCAGCCCATTCCCGTGGCACTGCTCTTCCACACCAGGGATCGGGGAGGACAACAACTGGTTCATTGATATCCAATGGACAAAGCCGCCACTGGCCTTGGACTTGGACATTGGCATGCTTCTTCGACTGTATTCATACTGTATTTGCAGCTGTCATTGCTCCGTTTAGCAATGTGCAAAACGTTAGTCGCATAACATCCGGGTACATTTCTGCACATAACTCTGCTCTTGCATGGACAGCTTACTGTTTCATGTATCACATAATTACGTAGGGTTACCACCTGTCCCACTTTGCGAGGGACAGTCCCTCTTTGGGCAGTTGTGTCCTGCAAAAAATGTGAAAAAAATGGCAAATGTCCTGAGATTTTAGGACAAAATTATTTTCTATATTTTATGTAATAGTTGCATTAAACAGTTATTCTGTATCTGAGTCACCTAAATGTTATAAGAAACAGAATAAGGAACTAAAATGCTACAAGAATAAACTTTTATTCAGGCAAAACACTGAAGTTCTTTCCTTTGTACTGGCCGTGGGTATGTTTTGTCCTGCAAAATCTGATGTTTGTAGCACAAATGTCCCACTTTGGGCATTTGTAAAGGTGGCAACCCTATAATTACATCATTTGCATAGCTTACACATACAAATGGGGTATGTTGCAAATCCCAACATTGTCTGTGCAATGTTCGTGTTACGGGTGGTCTTGCACGCCCCTACGGGTGTTTGCTGAATAGCCTGGCAGTCATCTTTCCTTGCTGTACTCTCACTCAATCCATGCACGCCAGAGGCTTCATGTATCATGGCCTAGCCTTTGCTGTGTGCTATGTCTATTTGTGGTGTATGCATGGCTGTGGGTATGTCCCACTGTCATTATTGGTAAAGGTGACACCCTATAGGTACTTCCTGTAGACTGCTGTGTCATTTGACATGTCAGCACATACCTGCGGATGAACTTCCTACTTCAGCGCTTTTCATACCTTCTGAGTTATCTTGCAGTCGATAATGCTATTTCCTCAGACATGTATCTGTTTCAGATCATACCTATCAACCTCCTAGTGCAAAACATCTGTACAAAGCCTAACATGATGGGGGGACAGATAGGGGCAGATTCTACATATTGCTCTTACAAACGGATAGTTGACATTATTATAGGTTTTGCATTAGTATGACCTTTCTGAGGAATTTGGGGTCTTAAACACATATTTTTATCATTATTTAATGACGTCAGTTTTCAGGTATTTGGCAGACAGGTACAGATTGTGAGAGGAACACACCACACATATGAGGCATGCATCTGCACATTCATACAGTTGCGAGGTATGTTTCTGATACTGGACATCAATTTCCTTACGCCAATACACACAATATATGGCGCCATCACAGGCCAGTTACCATTACATTCCTATTGCAGGACACACCCACCCACTGGGTTATATTCCTCACACAGGCCAACAGGTGCTTATCCACACTAATTATTCCATCATGTACCTTATGTGTACGCCGGTATTGCGCTTTCTGTCAGTGGCAGATCTCACGTACGAGTATAGGGGACTGGACACTGTATCAGTGACACTGCATGACACCCTGAGGGACACATGTCTTTTGAGTCTATTAACCTTCCACATTGACTTTCACAGGCCATACATTGTAATTCACATTTGTGGACAAACATGCTTATGACTTGTACATGTTTTGTCATTTGTCCTGACATCTTTCTTCTCACCTGTCCACCTAGTATCGCTAGTTCTGTACATTTCATTAGGACGGGTTACCTTCATACCTCTCACCTGTACACATTATGGGTATACACCCTGGGGTTTGACCTATGATTCTGTTACATTTGCCATGATAATGTGCCTTTCTGGTAGATTGCTGGCAAGCCATGACGGACTGTGCGGTTAGGTAATCATGACTGGCATTTCTATTTCATGATTACTAACTCTCATAACATTCGTATTCCTGACTACGCAATTATTTTATCAATGGTCTGACTTTGTCTGAGGTATATTTAATATAGTCCCTATTTGTCTGTCGTGTACTATGCCTTAGTCCAGCTGTCTTATTCTAACATTCTGGCAGGTATGGTTACCATCTTGGTCGTATGCGTGTCCATCCATGATAATCGCCTACATGACACTGATATAGGTCCCTACGTCTTCCCCCAATGGTTTACACAATATCCAGTAGATGGGTTGCACCTTTTTGGAGAATGTAGGCGTGTGCTATACCCACATAGGTATATTTATCACTCCCATGAGGCGTACCTAATAGATCTGTGCCAACCAACACCTTGGCCCAATTCTGCATACCCATGATTCCCATACCTGACACACCTCCACAGTACCCATTAGACATGTTTAATGTGAGCAATAATAAAGTGTGAGGACACTTCCGAGCACAACCCACTCTGCGGATATCAGCTCGTACATCATACATTCAATCGACCCATGTGTTATTACCCTTGCAGCTGCTACTGTTGCATGTACACCTATATCGTAGTTGCAGGTGTGACTTCTTTTGCATCAATGACGGTTGGCACTTTGTTCAGGATCAATTTTTGGGGTCCTGCAAAGGACACCTATACTCATGTTTAACGTGTAGAACTTGCAGGCCCTGTCACACTGGTACTTTCCGGGCAATGGTTTGGAAACCATCCGTGTATTCTCCTTTCATGCATGTCTGTCTGTCTATCCATATTAGCTATACCGTGACCTGTTTATGTACATGTGTTATATGTACAGGGACATATGTTTGTTGTGTATATATCTATTCATGTATCGTGTGTGTATAGATATATATATGTACATATATACATATGTCTGTACATTCCTCATCTCATAATTTGCTTTGGATTATGTCTGTGGATATATATGTATATATATCTCCATGTCATACCTTTCAACTGTACAGATTTCTGCTGCATGTACAGCTGTTTGCCTCTTATCTTTGGTCTGCTTTTCATAACCTTGTGTCTATCTGGCAAGTTAGTGGCATATCATTAAAAACTGACGTTGGTAAATAATGACAAACATGTCTGGTTACGACTTCATACCCTTCAGAGAATCCATGATAGTGACACACCTGTTATTCTATCCACTTTCTATGTTTGTTAGGGCAATATCTGGGGATTGTCCCTATTTGTACCAGTTGTTGTTATGGCTTTGTCCGGTTTCGTACTTTACGGGTTTAACAGGTATGAGCCATGTACGTAGAACATGGGGAAAACACCATTCATTTTCTATTCTGTGAGCGGATTATAAATGCGCAGGCGCACTTGCATATCCTTATTGTGGGTTACATATGTTTCATAGATAATTGTGCTTCCCTGAACTTTCATAATTGTGACTGTAACAGTTACATATCTGTATTCCAGTTTACAGACTACTGCGAAACACACATTCACCTTTACATATTTAAATGTGTGTACTGCACAAACGCTTTCATTACACTTTCAAGTTATATGTGCAGTGGTCGTAGGTCAACTGGGACTGCATTCATGTTGGCCGGATACCGGAACGACTATTCTATTGGTGTTCTCCCTCATTAATATGCATACCCATAGTACTTAGCTACATCAACATACGCTTCACCTACGACACAGGCATCCATTCTCCTGCTGGGAAAAAGGCAGTACTACATACTACATATTACACATTCCCTATTGCCTACTGCTGTGGACTCCGGCTGCATTGTTAATCACTCCGAGGATATGCAGAACACCAAGGCATATAGTCCAGCCACATACAGGTCTTTGATTGTCAGGGTGTTCATGTAGTGATCTGGGTTTCGGCTTGTCCATCTGGTGAACGGAACTTCCCTGGCCAAGGTGAAATGTCAGACGAGGCATATGGACAGGGATTATCTCCCTATTTTGACGCTTTACCTGTGTTTATAGACACAGGTGTTTGGGCATCTGTCAGCAGCTTATTCTGTTGGCATTACATATTATGGGTGGGGTTGTTACAGTCCATACTCCACGGTGAGGGGTGTTCCCATTCACATTTGACTATTACCTGTATACAGTCATACGGGGATTATTATTTTTGGACATGAAGTGACTACAGATATGCAGTTGTACATTACACAAGTGTGAAGGGCTGTTCCTGTAAATATGTACATACCATACCTTAGAGCACCGAACCTGCGCAAAACTTACACGATGGGGGGACAATTAGGGACACATTTTAACGATTGCTCTTACAAGTTTAGAATGTTGATAGAATGCTAGGTTTTGCATTAGCATGACTTTGCTGCAGGTTGTGGAGTCTCATACTCAGGATATTTCTCATTATTTAGCGATGTCAATCCTCAGCTATTTACCACACTGGTGCAGATTGTCAGAGGCACACACCAACACTATGGGGTGAACCTGTGGTCATTTTTAGGGTTGCCACCTTTTTGACTGCCCAAAGTGGGACATGTTCTGTAGAGATGTCAGATTTTCCAGGACAAAACATACCTACAGCCGTGCATAGTACTGAACTTTAACCTTTTTTGTACATATAATAGCTTAGTCTAGTAACATTTGAATTGCTTATGCTACTTCACATAACATATTGAGGATTCATATATAAAATAACCGTTTTATGTGACTATTAAAGTAAATTAGGAAATAAACTCTCAGGACATTTGCTATGTCTTGATATTTTTCACAGGACACAACTGCCAACAGAGGGATTGTTACTCGCAAAGTGGGACAGGTGGTGACCCTAGTCATTCTGTGAATATCCGGACAATTGAGTGGTATGGCACAGACCTCTGTAATACGCTGTTGTGTTCTGGCACAGCAGTAGCTCAGCATTAAAGACTGCAGTCGGAACATGCTGACAGACAGTTGGGTTTCAGACTTCATACTCCAGACATTAATGCCAATGTGCAAATTGTTATTCTATCAAATTCTATGTTTCTAAGAGATATGTTTACAGATTGTCCCTGATTTTGGACCTTTATCTCACTTATATTCACGGCTCTGTCCAGATATCTTGCTCACACAGGTTGACAGGTATGGTCAGTCACGACTGCACACAGTCAGTGTCCCTCACACTTGATCAGGGTTGACCTGTTTACATAGTGTCTTCCTCGCCCGCCTGCCGTTTTCCACTTTGCAAATGTGTGCATTATATTTTCCCTCCTATTCGGGTCTGGACACATGCGTCACGGGAAAGTATTTTATCCTGGGTGATAGGTTATGCATGCCCACTTAGGGCTGGACAGTGTCATGGACCTCCACTGCACATTCTGACTTGTGTTCAGATATCTACTGGATTGCACATCATGTCGTCATACCTATTCTACTATTTACACAAGTTGGTCATCCCGTGAGGGATATCCCAAAAATTGGTCAAAACCAAAACAAGTTAGATAACGAAGATTTTTGTGGCTGCACGAAAACGTGCAGGGGGTTTTACCTGCAGGGGATACATGGCTTGCAATCCTGATACTGCCTAGGGTGACAATACCTACTACATATGCGTAGGGGTCACTGTGTGTAGCTGTTTCTGCAACAAACCAGTGGACCAAGTATGGCTGGATTTGGTGGACGTTCTGGTATGGTGGCAGGTTGTGTGTTGTGGAGGGTATGCTGGGTAGGCTATTATGCATCCAGGTGTGTTGCGTTTGTTTTGGCCAGTTCCATCAGGACCCATCTGTGGGTATGTGACGGTGCCGTATCTATACATTTGTCTCGCATATTTCCATATTCATATGTTTGTGGGATTGTGTTCTACACTATTGCCTGTCTGCTTGGCTTGCAGCTGTTTCTACATGAGGTTGTGTTTCTTTCCACTTCATCCGCTGCCCCCTCATACACCTCCGGTTCACCTTTTCTGCATACGGCACAAGTATCGCCTTTGAGAATTTGCCATTAAACACACCCCTCACACGCGAATTACTCACACCCCATAGAGCACTACTTTGGTTGTTGGCCCATGACATGGCCAGAGTTACACATTGACTATCCTACATGTGTTGGGTACCTTTATGGTTGTGTGGACTACCCTGCCATGTTTGCTTTCCACATGCTATACCTCACGCACATAGGTACATGCCCTTACTTCACTTTCATTACTTGGTTGGTGTATCCTGGTACTACCCGTTTGACTGTGTCACATACACGTTTGGATTATACAGCTGCCTTCCGGATTTTGCTAGCCTGTTCTACTCATTGGTAGGATGGCACCTTTTCCTATGTCCAAGCTATTCCTTACACATGTCCGACTGTTGTGGACATTGCCTCCCCACAGTCAACGGTTGTGTTTCCACCTTATCAATTAGCCACTGTATGACATAGGGTTACCACCTGTCCCACTTTGCGAGGGACAGTCCCTCTGTGGGCAGTTGTGTCCTGACATGTAATTGTCAACTTGGCAAATGTCCTGAGATTTTAGGACAAACATATTTCTTATATTTTATGTGATAGTTGCATTAAACAGTTAATTCTGTATCTGAAATACCTGACTGTTATGAGAAACAGAATAAGCACCTAAAATGCTACAGGAATATGCTTTTCTGTAGGCAAAATGGGTTCATGCACCTAGGCAGTGAGACATTTCCCTGTGGTACATTTGACTGGGGACACATAGCTGAAGTGACATTCAGCTACAGAGAAATATGGCTGTTTGCAAATTCCCTGTGGGCAAAGAAAAGCATGCCCTGCCATGCTCACAGCTTTAATAACCAGCTGAATGGTGGCAGAAGAAGTAATGAGTGTTGTGCTCAGTGTACAGTACATACTTATGTAACTACAACATATAGAAGTGTGCTACAGCATGGAGGAAATCCTGCAGGATACTATAGTCAAATTTATGCTCTAGTATGTGTTTTAGGTAATGTTCCCCAGACACTGTGAAGGGGGTAGTTGTGTTCACACTCCAATTATAAAGGAACTGCCCATTGTGCACTGCATTTTTACTGCCGCTGACATGCCCTCTGGTCAGCCTCCTGCTGATGCCTGCCATATTGCCTGCTGTCTCATGTTCCCTTGGGGATCATGGACATTGTTTTCCCCTTGTGCATTTGGTTAATGAAGTTGTGGGCATGGCAGCATATGCTTCTCTTTGCCCACAGGGAATTTGCAAACAGCCATATTTCTCTGCAGCTGAATGTCACTTCAGCCATGTGTCCCCAGGCAAATATACCACAGGGAAATGTCTCACTGCCTAGGCGCCTGAACCCAGGCAAAACAGTTATGTTCTGTCCTTAGTACTGGCCGTGGGTATGTGTCGGCCTGTACAGTCTGATGTCTGTACCAAACATGTCCCACTTTGGACATTTGTAAGGGTGGCAACCCTACTGTGACAGTTGCGGTGAACACAGCATATTTTACAGGCCGACACATACCCACAGTCAGTTCGGCAGATAGAACTTACAATTCTTGCCTATATCTAAGCTTATTCTTGTAGCATTTCGGTATCTTATTCTGTTTGTTATGACATTTATGTATTATACGTCCAGTGAAATATGTTTAATTCAGCTATTGCATGATGTCTACGGAGGAATTATGTCCTATATTCTCTGGACATTTGCCAGTTTTACATGTTCGTGTCAGGACACATCTGCCCAAAGAGGGACTGTCGCTCGCAAAGTGGGACAGGTGGTAATCTTGGTCGACGGTATGGATCATACTGTTCCTTTTGGCCTACATGTGTCCGTGTTGTTATGGCTCATTTATATGCTCTTTCTGTTTCGTTTACATGCGTATGCTATTTCCTATCACATTTGGTATGTGAAATATGGACATACCTTTTGTATGTGACTATTACATGGCTTGTGGGATATGATTCAGACATACGGTCACTACCTATATCTACATTTCTCCTCATGTATTTTGTTATGGACACATCTGCACAGTTATGTTCCCTCCCTCATATTATGGGTCGGCTGGTGACCCTCTCCGTTGGACTGGATGTACCTACTGGCGGCGCGCTAACATCTGATACGTGTCACTTCCACATGGTATAGCTATCAACACTACGTTGGACTACAGGCACATGGTTTTCCTGTCATTTGTTCATGGGTAGGGACCCGTTATTCCCTACCATGCATTTGTGTTTGAGTCTTCATTTTCTGTTCGCAGGGACTCTGCTTTGCATACGTTTCAGTCTCCACGGACACTGATAGGTACGATTACTATTGCTGGCGGAATATAATATTCAGCAGTTTAGGTTGCTCCTCGAAAGCCGAGATTGACACGCCTCCCTGCGTAGCTTCGATATGCCCCTTGTGCACATTTCCTATGCACGTGGCTGTGGCAGCTGCTCGCCTTCATTAATATGCATATGGCGTGACTACTCCACATCTACACCGCACAGCCGGCGCAAGTCTTATGCCGGACTTGCGCCAAGCTTCATGAATCCAGGGGTCTGTCTATATTTGCAGATTCACTGAAAGTAATTAATCTTTATTGTATACATACCTCACATGGAAAAACTCCACATTACGAACATTGGCAAGGCTTTTCTCCATATTTTTTACCATTAATATCAAATATACACATCTTTTTATTAAAATTCTTGGAACAGTACCTTCTGTTTGTATCAATCTTGTGTTACCTCCTAGAGCTTTCCAATTTTGTTGAGTAATTATTTTGATTTTGACTGTATATAATGAAAATAGTAAAAGCAAAACTATTACTAAAGTTACATGATAATTCTTACTCTGTACTCATACCAATATATATTTGTAAAGTTTTTACTGGATTTTCAATTTGTAAAATAATCACAACAATATTTACAGTCAGAGATTTGTGAACATAATAAAAAAAAAATTTCAACTAAACCTCACACACAAAAGAAAAACAACTTTTTACAGGAGTCTACATTAACCATTAAGTCATTCAAGTTATTATACATTACATTAAATCTAAAATGTAGTTATTTTTGCTTGTCAAGCAGATCTCAAAGTTTTGTCCATGCATTGTAGCAAGAGATGTTATTTTGGGTATATGCCATAGGAAATATAAGAAAGATCCATGTTTTACATGGCAGGTTTGTATATATAATAATCATAAAAGTATTTAATATAGTAGAAATGAAATAGGAGTCACTTGTTTGTTGGCTTTTTCCTATAATGTAATCCATTAATAACCAATGTAGACTGTTATTTAGTATGAGATAATTATTAGAATATCTATTATGTTTAGAGTTTATAAAAGTATTTTTTCTACCTAGCTGTGCAAGTGTTATTAACCCAAAGATATACTGTTTTTATAATTGATGATAATATATTTCTTAATCTTGTAGCCCTCTTTCTTATGCTGCCCAGTCTCTCATATGATGGTTTATAATGATTCTTGATTTACTGGGATACCAGAGAAATCTCAAAATTAAAGTGTTACATGTTTTAATACTTTTTGTGGGGGGTAATGACAATGATTGTATAATATATAAGAATTTTGGTAAGATAATTGTTTTGATTATAGATAACCTCTCTTCCATCATGAAGAAAATGTTATTCCATTTGTCTATTAGATTCTTTATATTGCTTTTACTGTTAGTATAATTATGATTTATTATATCTGTAATATTATCTGTTATAAGTATTCCTAAATATTTTTTTTCTATGACAATATATTTAATGAATTTATTGTTGATTCTATTCTTATTTGTATTTATACTTAGGATTTTGGTTTGTCATTGTTAAATGTTAAACCAGATTTTCTTTGAAATACAAAAATTGCTAAGAAAACTGCAGATAGAGAATTATTATTGTTATTTAATGTCAGTAGGATGTCATCAGCAAACAGGTGAATTTTAGAGTTTAAATTTTCATTTATGTTAATGCATTTTATATCTATAGTCAATCTGAGAAAAATAGAAAATGGATTCATAATTAGGGTAAAAAGCAGAGGTGAAAGAGGACATTCTTGCTTGGTTTCTTCCAAAATTTGTATAGAATCAGAAGTAAAAGTACCTATTTTAACATATGCAAAACAGTCATTATGTGTGAAGTTACCTGAGAAATTATATTCTAAAACCAGCAATAGATATTCCCTATTTACCAATTTAAAAGCACTATTAATATCAAGACTCAATCTATTAGCATGAATTGCCATGAAAAATGTATAATCTACATTTAAAAATGAAATTGTTCCATATGAAGAGCATTCAGTAGGATTTTTGCCAGTTTTTAAAATTGGAGAGATAAGGATATATTTCTGGGGAAGGAGGAACTTTAGCTAAAACCTTGGCTATAGAAAAAACCTTGTGTAGTATGTCTAGGGCTTCTTTGGGTAACAGTTTATAAAGTTCAGATATAATCCCATCATTACCTGGTGCTTCATTAGGTTTCAGTTTAGAACTTTGAGTTTGAAGTTCAGGCATAGAGATTAGTTTATCAATTAACTTTATTTGGTCATCAGCTAGTTTAGTTATTATATTTTTATAAGTATTTTAGTTATTTCTTCTGGATCTATTCATATATTATTTAGATTGATTTCATTATAATAATGTCTGAATTCCTTTAGAATATCTTCTATTTATGTTACTTTTCTTCCTATGTGACTAGACTTCTTTTATGTGACTTTTTGAGTAATTTTGTTTTGGGTTAATAAAGAAGTAAATAATCTTAAACTTCTCAAGGTTGATTTTACTTTTATGGTTTTAAGTTTTCCAAGTATTTGTTGTATATCTTATTAATCTCTTCTGTATTATTATTTTGTTTGTCTGATTTTCTAATTTTTAACATATTGAGTTTTTCTTGTATTTCTTGTAATTCTTTGTCCCTTTTTTTGACAACCAATTAGTGACTCTACCAAAAATATTGGAATTCTTTAATTTAAAAAAGTCTTTAAATTCTTCTAAACAAGTTATATATGCTGGTAATCTTCTGATGTTAACATTATTATTACATTTCAAAAACAGCTTAATGGTAATTGCATTCTGATCTGAAAGTGGACAGGTTACTGTTTTGACTTTGCCTAATGTAACAGTCAGGTCATTAGAGACATAAAATTGATCAATTCTGTATTGTGTTACTTGTCTATGGGAATAATAGGTAAAAATAATTAATTTGGGTCTGAAAATTCATGTATGTCTTTAAGATGAAACAATTCAGTAAATTTTAATAATGCCTTTGCAGATGCCTGTATTCTTCTTTTACCTATTGCGCTAGTATCATTTGGTGACAATATACAATATATAAAGTCTCCTGTCAATTCTTGAAATACTTGTTATATATGTTGGTCAGCTGTTTTAATTCCTATTCCAGGAATCCAATACAAGATAATAAGAGTTAATACCCTCTTATTATACTTTATAGTTACAATACAAAGCATCCTTTATCATATTGATATGTTTCTATATCTGTAGGAATAGGCAGTGAATTTCTCCATAATATAGCAACCTCCAATTTTTATTATATTGTGAACTGGATAATATAGTGTAATTTTTAGTATTTAGCCTGTCTATGTCCTCTGTTAATAAGTGTGTTTCCTGTATAAAAAATTACTTGAGAAGTAAACAATTTTAAATATCTGTGTAAGTTACCTCTCTTGCATCCATTATTTAATCCATTGACATTTATGGAAATACAGTTAATAAATTACATTTGTCCTACTGTTCAAAGGTATACATGTACTTCTCTTAGATGATGACACTCTGTTATTAAAGAACAGCTTAGTAATCATCATGTGAACATTAACATTTGAAGGTTTGATTAGTCATAAAATAGTTACTATTGTGGACACTTGAAAAAAGCTAAAAAATATAATTATCATTAAACATTTGCTTTTAAAATCCCTCTTACCCACATGGAGTCTGACACTCCTTGCTTGAATAGTCTAACCATCCAAGCAAACACATCCATCCAATACTCTGACAAAAAAAAAAAAAAACAGTCTACTCTACTACAAGCAAATATGATGTCATTAACAGTAAACTAAAGATGAACCTGTATACTTTAAGTCACTGTTAATATATAATTAGCATAATACTTATTTCACATCTTAACTTGCTATTTAACATATACATTCTCCAGTTTTATGTGTTCATTAAGGTGTTAAACTAAGATAGCCTTACATCTCTTATCATTGTTCATCTATGCATAGATTTGAAATTCATCAACTAATAGTATAAAATATGAAAGACTGCCATACAACAATTTAAAATGTTTTGTGGTGTGTCCCACCATAAGACCAGTATACTTTCAGACCCTTCTATTCTCTCTTTGTAAGATTATATTAAAGCAAATGAATAGTTTGTTCTACAATGTTTAAACAATATTTCATTCTTTCTTTATATTCAGTGGCTTATTCCTGTAAATTAAAGACTCCTATGTTATTTCTGTCAAGCATACAGTTTATTGTTTCTTTTATGTATGAGACTTTCTAGTGTATTGACAACATATTCATATCATGTATATCGAGCCTCTAATAATGAAGCTCTAAACATTATATATATATATATATATATATATATATATATATATATATATATATATATATATATCTATATATATATATATATATATATATTTGTTTTACCATTCATGGACAACTATTATCAAACTTCAAATGCTTGCTTTCAAATAATTTACTTATAAATGTATTCAAAGGTATTTCACAGTATGTGTAACATTATAATTGTTTCCCTTCTTCAATGCCAGTTTGTACGTCTAACTATAGTTGCAGTGAAATTTGAGCTAATGCATATTTAAAATGTTGTGCCTTTTATTCAAATTAACCTTCTAAAGCTGCCTGTCAGTCAGACTCTCTGAACCTAAACAGCTCTGTTCTCTTGTTCAGGTGGGAATTCCAAATGAACTCTAGCAGTTTACCAAGAAAGCTTCATGTCTCCTAAATGGAGTAAAAAAAGCTCAAGCTATGGAGAGAGCGGTTTCATATCAAACTACCACAGAAGCATCTTGTATAGGAACAACCCATCAGTCACAATTTCCATATCTTTCGTAATGAACCTGAACATTTCATCTATGTATAGAAACAGTTTCAAAGCCATTTAAGACTTCATAATTTCTGCATTATTAAACAACATCAAAACACACATCCATAGCAAGTGCAATCAGACCCCTCCCCCAATCCAACACATCATAAATCATTTTATTAAATAGAACAGTAACATATTATCTAAATCTATGCACTAGAAAGACAGGTAGATTTTAGTTTTTACTATTCGTTTTAGTGAAACAGCTTTTCTAATGTTCTTTTTTTTCGGCTTTTCTAAGTTAGGGGTCACCACACAAGATCACATGTCCGCTCATGATTGGCAGTGTAGTTTTTTACGGTGTCAAGTTGCCAGCCAGGTGCTCAACCTTCCACAGAAGGCACACACATGCATGCACCTAGGGCCAATTTAGAGTGTCCAATCCACCTACAGCATGTCTTTGTGACATGGGAGGAAACCAGAGCACCCGTTAGAAACTCACATGACCACAGGGAGGACATACAGATACTGCACAGAAGGCAACCCAGCTGAGGATCAAACCAGAGAACCTCTTGCTGTGAGGTGACAATGCTAATTGCTGCACCACCACGACCACCCAGCTTTTCTAATGTTACTGTAGTTAATTATTACATTGAGTTGCTTCCACGCTTAGGTGAAGATGTTTATCTGTCATTTGTTTTAATATGCCATTTAAGTAGCAGTTTTAATTTAACACTGTTAATGTTGTTTCCTTTTTATAAAAAAAAGTATGAGATGTAACTCATAAAGTGTGTTTCCCTTTAGTAGGTAACTGCAATTTATATGAATTAAACAACTTTAAATTCAGCTATGTGTTATATTGCAGCTATTTTCTACTTCAAATATAAAGTATGCATTAGTTCATGAGTAAGCAATACTGCATGCAACCCTTCAGATCATATACTAGTATAAATGCTGTATGCTTCATTTAAGGGAAGCTAATAATATTTTGTCATGACTTATTAAAATGATTCTTAATTATCTGTAAATTAGACAAGCATAAGACAAAAAAAAGGAATTCAATTACCTTACATTAGTAGACTGTTGATTTTCTGATTCCGATGTATATTAGAGTTGAGCATGTTTTCATTTCATGTTTTGCTGGTAAATATATGTAAAGAAGTAAAACTAAACTTGTTTCCAAAAAGAATCCTTGACAGCTTAATTCCTTTGTGAATAAAGAAAATGGAAAAGAAAAGCTCTTTGTTTTCCCCTTAATTTCTTCTTTTTGAATTATTTTCATTTCTCTCTATTTGTCTTTTTAAGGCTATAATGGACCAGTCCACATCCTCTGTTTGTTCATAAATTTTGTTAGTTTGTAGATATGACAAGAGAACGATATGGAAGGAAGACTAAGTGAAGGGGCGAACAATATTGAATTTATGTTAAAACAAGACAACTCTTTACTAGCCAGAATAGATTACCTTGAGAACAGGCACTGTAGGAACAAAATTCATATTTTTGGACTACCAGAAAGAACAGAAGGTAACAATATGGTTAATTTCTTATCTACCTGGCTCCCTAAAACTTTACATTTGCCTGAAACTCTCTCTTTTTGGTACAGAGAGAGCACACAGATCTCTTGTTAATCCTGTATCAAAGGCCAGCACTTCCCCGAAGCCCATTGTGTTTAAATCTATTTCATCTCAGGATAAAGAACTGCCACTCAAAACTGCCTGGGGTAAGTCACCACTTAAAAAAGAAGGAAATATTATTCATTTTGATAGTGACTACTCAGCAACAGTGATGTCTAAAAGGAAACAATTCCTTCCCCTTATAAGAGAACTTTAGTTAAATGTACATTTACTGTTCCCAGCCAGGCTGAAGATTTTCCTTTCTAATGGGGTCAAATTCTTCAAAGATCTTGACCTTGCAATTACTACTTGAGTAATAGTCTCAAGTCCCTTTAATGAGTAATCTTTTTGAAAAAAGGAAATCTTTCTCAGGAACAAAAACATTATATTCATTAATTATTCTTGAGATCCCAGAAAATGGCCTTTGACTACATATTTTCTTTATCTGCAAAGGATGATTATGATAAAAATTTAAAAATTAATTCACAAGTGTGTATCTTCTATGTATATTTGATTGAAACCTCTTCCACGGCATATCCAACATTATTGACATTTCCAAATAAGTATCGTTTTTATTTCATTTGAAACATTACGTTACGTTAAAAATAGTGTTCAATTATTTCATAAAGGAGCTAAAGTCATCATTGGATCCATGCTAAATGAAAAAAGATGGTTATTACAATGAGATTTAAAAAAATGCCATTTTTGAAGGAGTTCATTATTTAAAGACAGGACTCTTGCCATTCAACAAAAACTTGGAGTAGGCTGGGGCCATAGAAGCTTCTATAGTTATTCCTTTCTTCACATAGTTATTACCTTTGTTTTACTTTCATTAATTTTGTATCCAGAGAAAATATTCAGCTGTCTCAATATGTTAAAGGCTAGAATTAAATCAATTTCCATGTTTATAAAATACAGAATAATTGACAAATAGAGCCATTTTGTTATTATGACCATGCCATTTATAACCTAATATCTCATACTTTCATATGCTACCTGATGCAGTACAAAAACAGAGAGAAGAGTGGGCATTCTTGCCCAGTTCCTTTTCTCAGTGAATCACACTCTGACATGCCCCTAACACACTTTTAGTGCAGCTTCTGAACCCTTGTAATTTTAAGGATTAGTTTTATAATGGATTTTTGTAAGCCAGATTTCCCTCATGATTCTTTCAGAATAATTCCGGCAAACCAGCAATTTTCTTGTCACTCTCTTTTTGTATAATCACGGTTCTATTTATGTCATCAAATTTCCTTTTCTCCACAAACCCTCATGGAACCAGATCATGGCCATAAGGACTTTGGTGGGTCATCTTGCAATTATACTCATAAATGCCTTAACATGGTCAAGATACATTTATAAGATTTAGTGCCCATTGTGTGTTTTCCTTCCTTTGCTGTCACTGCAATTATTGCTGTCTTCCAGGAGTTAAGGATATCTTCATAGGTTCATAGGTTCATAGGTTGGTACTAGGCTATCAGCCCTAGGGCCTATACAAGCCTAGCCATAACAATTCCCTGGCTATTTCTTCCCACATTATTTACTTTCCTGGACCCCTGTCTAGCAGGGCGACTGATGTGATCCCTGGGGTGAATTTCCTTTCTCCCATCTAATCGTCAAGGTTCCTCTTGAAGAGGTCCAAAGAGGCACTCTGCTTGACATGTATGGGCAATCTATTCCAGAGTCTGGGGAGTCTCTGGGTCAGGAACCTATCCCTCCAGCATGTTTTGTTTATTGTGATGACAAGGTTTAGATCCCTGGAGCGTGTAGCTCTGAGGGATTGGGATTTCTTTAAGTGTAGCATGTCTAACAGCTCTGGGTTTGACATGGCCTTGTATGTTAAGCAGAGATCGCCTCTGAGTAGACGATATGCGACAGAGTATAGCTGGAGTTTTTTAAGGCGGTCAGCGTAGGGCATCTGCTTTAGGCCTGTGATTCTTTTAGTGAGGTATTTCTGAGGCCTTTCCAGTTGTTGCAGATGTCTTGAGAGGTACATACCAAATGGGGTGTTGTATTCTATAATGGGTCTAATGAGGGATGAGTACAGTGGGACAATGACCTCCTTTTTTCTTGATGAAAAGCCCTTCATGATGAGGTGTGCCACATGGAAGGATTTCCAGACTGTTGTGGCGATGTGGTTATCGAAGGTGAGACCACTGTCCACCTGTGTCCCTAAGTCTCTTATCACACTTTCTGTGTTTAGTGTACTGCCACCTATATGGTAATTCATGGATACATGTTTTTCCCAAAGGGGATAACAATACATTTCTTGGCATTGAGCTTGAGCCCATGGCTTTGGCACCAAGCATCTGTTTCTGTAAGGCCCTTTTGTAGAGTATCCACATCATTTGGGGATTCAATAATGGCTCCCAGTTTGCAGTCATCTGCAAACTTTGTTAGCCAGAGTCCCTTAGTGTTGACCTGTACTTCAGAGAAGTAGATGCCAAACAAGAGCGGCCCCAGGACTGAACCCTGAGGTACTCCACTTGTCACTTGTCTGGAGCTGGATTTGGAGTCGGCTACTTTTACAGTGTGAGTTCTATCAGTAAGCCATTTAGCAACCCATTGGGTGACATAGGGATTAATGCCCAACTTAGTAAGTTTATCTATGATTCCAGAGTGGGGGATGGTGTCAAAGGCCTTGGCAAGGTCTAGATAGGCTGTGTGGACCACCTTACCCTTATCCATGGCTCTTTAGACTGATTCAAAGAAGTCAATCAGGTTCAGGAGACAAGATCGGCCCTTCACAAACCCAAACTGGGTGGGTTCAAGTGTTTGAAGGTTGCCAATGTCTTTGTTTATAAGTTCCATGATAATACGCTCCATGGCCTTGCAGATAAGGCTTGTCAGACTGATGGGACGGTAGTTTCCGGGATCCAAGGTGGATCCCCCCTTGTGGACTGGGATAACTGTAGCTCTGCGCCACTCAGTGGGCACGAAACCTGAGGTGCGGCTATGATTAAACATGACACTTAGGTGAGGTGCCAGTTCATATTGTAGTTCATGTAGTACACAGCCCGGGATGTCATCTGGTCCCATGGATGCTGTATTCTTGGCTTTAGAGAGTGCGTTTTGTACCTGTGTGGCCGTTATTACTGGAATTTGGCAATCTTCCGGTATTGAGATGGGCCATTTAGGGGGTGAGAGGGGGGTGAAGTTGGCACTGCATAGATCTGCCAGGATATTGGCAATATCCTTCGGATCAGTATATTTAATGCCATTCTGTTTTAGCTCAGAGCATATCTGAGCATTGCCATTTAGATTCTTGACATAGTTATAGAATGCTTTGTGGTTGTCTTTGGAATCTTTGGCAATTTTATTTTCGTAACTAGCTTTGGAGGATTTTATGAGGCATCTCAGTTTCTTACTGAGGCTAGTAAGGGAGTTTTTTGCATCCTGGTATTTTCCTCTTTTCTGCAAAAGTTTCTTCCTTTTGTTGTAAAGTTTGTTTATGGCAGGGGACCACCAGATTGGCTTCCTTTTTTTGGATGAGAGCATTTTGGTTCTATTTGGAATGGCACGATTCATGCATGAGTGGATGTGCTCGTACAGTGCCTTAGTGTAGGATTCAGCAGTTGAACTTTCAGTTCCCGTCTGCATGGGTGTCATGAAGTTTGTCAGTTCTGACTTGAGTAGCATAAAGTTGGCTTTAGAGAAGTTTTTTATGGTGGTTTCTTTACTGGGGAGTGGGGGTGGGATGTGGATGTTAAGGGTGATTAGCTTATGGTCAGACCTGACTAACAAGGGGGTGACCATAGGTATGGAGCATTGATTTCCCATGTTGGTAATGACCAGGTCTAGGATATTGGAGCCCCTGGTGGGACTATGGATTAGTTGATCCAGGGCATTAGAATTTATGAATTCCAAGAACCGTTGCGCAAAGGTGTTGGGACATGAGTAGTTTTCCCAGTTAATGGCAGGGTAGTTAAAATCACCCAATATTAGGGTGTTTGGTTCTATTTTAATATTTTCCAGTATGTTTAGAAAGGTGTAGTGAGAATCTTGGGGTATGGTGGGGGATCTGTAGCAAGCTACAATTTGGATTGCAGTCTTACCTAGTGTTAGTTGCATTTGGAGAATTTCAGACACATTGTGTTGGCCAACTAGCCTGGTGGTGTGAATATCCTTGGTGAATATTGACACTCCTCCACCTTTAGTGTTTTGGTCCAGGTTTGGTGGCCGAAAAGTGTGGTAAGAGTTGTAGCCTGGTATTGCAGGGGTGCTCTCTGAAGCCTTGAACCAGGTCTCAGTTACTGCACAGATATCGATGTTCTCCATTTTTAGGAGTGCCTCGAGAGAGTGCATTTTGAGGTTTAGACTTCTAGCATTGAGTAGCATTACCTTCAGATTTTGCATGCTTGTACCTGTTACGGTGGTGGTTTTGTCCTTTGAAGTTTGCCTAAAAAAGGCACTATAGGGGTGGCAAGAGCCTTAGTCAGTAACCTGAATCCCAGGGGCGACAGGTGCAGACCATCTCTGGCAAAGCATCGTGGTCTGTCATTCATGTCATCCCAGGCAGACAGATACTGGATCCCCTTTGAATGACACCATAAGCTTAGCCAATTGTTGAAGTCAATCATTTTATCCTTATATTGTGGTATCATTCTGGGCGAAGGCAGGATGCTACTCAGGGCTAGGGTCATACCTGCATGGGCCACATGATCCGAGAGCTCTTCCATGTCTCTTTTCATGTAGTCCAGGGAGGTACGTCTCAAGTCATTCACTCCAACATGGACAATGACAGAGTCATATTTGTACTTGTAGTGGAGTGACTTGAGTACATGCGTTATGTGGCGGATCCTGGCACCCGACAGGCAGCTGACTGTAATTTTCTCCTTATTCAACCTGGTGAGAGGGACATCAGTGTGCCGGACTATAGAGTCACCTATGCCTAAAGTGTTAGGTACATTGTCTTGCCTTAGGGGCTGTTGCTGGGTGGCACACTGGTGTTGTGAACTATGTGACACATTGGTTGTGATTGGTGTTTGTTTGCGTTTCAGCTTCAGAGGTCTTTGTTGCTTGGGCAGGTTACAGTTAAGGGCCTCTGCATATGTGGATTTAGTGTTGCTATATGTGGGTGTTGGTGGTGCGGGTTTAGAAGGGCTATGTGTTGCTTGAGGAGTAGTGTGGGTGTTAACCTTCTCCTCTTGACTGTTTAGCACAATCTTGGGTGGTGAGAGCTTTGCTTCCATTTTGGCTATGTAAGTGCATCTCTCACAGGTTGTAGTGTTGGGTGGTAGGAGGAGAGGGTTGTCTGTGTACATGAGGCAATTGCTACATTGCCCCAGTATGCCCAGATTCACCAGGTGGACAGGAGAAATCACCGGAAGCTGACCCTTGGACATGCCTGGTTTGGGGCTTTTTTTTTTCTTTGTAAAGTATAGGAGCTGTTTCCTTAGCAAGGTACTTTGCAATTATAGGCCATTTAGTGCCTACTATTAATTTCTCCTTGTTAACAAGGAGAGTTCAGTGTTTGTATGAGTTTAAGGCTTCCTAGTGCTTTCCAGCAGGTATTAGAGAAAGTGCTAGTCACAGGGATGCTTAAAGGTAAGATTGAAAAGAATGCACTCTGCAGTGTGCACTAGAGAAGTTAGATGTGAAAGTAGGTAACTTGAGTTTTACCTGTTTAAAAAGTTAAGGTTTAGTGGAGAGTTACTATTTTTAAAACAGCAAGATGGATTGTAAGAGGTGGTCACTTTTGTATTTTGGTACTATGAAATACTGTAGGATGGCCAATAAATTTAAATAATTGAAGGGGTGGGATTTCAAAAATGATGATTTTGTGATTACTCACACAAGCCAGTGAAAGTAGAGAGAAATGAGATATATGGTCAGTAACATAAGAGGCGGGCAACTAGAAAGACAGTGGTATTTAACAAGACAACTAAAATGTATTATAATATCTTAGGGTGGAATCATTGGCATAGAATAATCTCTCCTTTCAACATAAGAGAAATGTCCTATGTTGTGTGCTTAGAGGGGTTTTTTTTTACTACATTTTTGTGCTTGTCCATTTACCAAGATGACAACTGTTGAAATGTTTCTGCTGCTCATTGCTGCTATACCTAAAGGGAGAATGGCAGTGACCAAATCAATGGCTATGCCAAGGACAGTTCAAACCACTAAAATAACTGCTCATGTAGGAGTACCTAGAGACATGTACTATTACATTTGAACAGTAACCATCCAAGCTGACTAGGTCAATGTTATTTCAGTTCAGCTCACAGAAAAAAACACAACACTGACAGGCTTTATGGACATAGAAGGGACTGCATAGCACCACCATGAAAAGGACAGAAAGGCATTACATGCCAGATATGGTTTAACATAATGACACAAGCTCAAAGGTTTTATAGCTGCTCTGCTTCAAAATTATCTTAATTAAACCATATAATTGCTTTATGATAAGATCCTTGGTGTCAGCATACTGAAAGTAAAATTTAGAAATATTAACCATTGACAAATGTAGGAAATCTTAACATATTGCATTAAAACATGGCCTTAAGTACTCTGACTGTTTTGTTATACAAGCAGAAAAATTGCTTTATGTACAGTGTTTTAACTGGAGACAGAGAGCTAGAAACTGAATGGTTATGGTGGTAAATAGACAGCATGTTTGTATGTAGGATGAAAACCCATACAGAGCAGTGGAAGAAGTACATATTCATGATGAAAGAAACAATATGAGTAAAACAAACCCTCTGAAAAAAGCAGCAAAAAGAAGGAAAATTCCACCAATTCCACTTTATTCACCAGTAACAAATGGATTGAGTGCTTTCATAAGCTTGTAACACAACTTCATCAGAATCCAAGTTACATCTAAAAAAATCAGTTTAAATTCCCTAGATTCAGTCAATTATTTAATTAAACACCCACCCTAATTAACCCTTAAGGACTCAGTAAATAATTAATTTAAATAACATATATTGTGTTTGCTCCACATACCAACAACAAATAAATTCTTAAAACAATATTAAGTTATTATACTAAATGTTTTGATATATAAACATTATTAAAATACATTAACGGTATAAATATAATAAGTGTCTAAAAACGTTTATGTGTAAAATATATGTCACACTTAAACATAATATGATTTGAATCTAAGCACACTAGCTATTGAAATAGACTTATTCAAACCAGGGAGAACTGTGGCATTTAACCTTAGTTTCCAAAGCAACTCCTTATACTCAATAAGATTGCCCCACGCACCCCCCCCCCACCACCAATATTGCTTATAAACTGCATCAAGCCCCAAAAATAAAAAACTGTGGTCAGGAAAGTTCTTCAAATGACAATAGAGGGAATTACTAACTTTTGTATTTTTTATGTCATTTAAATGTTCGTAAATCCTCTCTCTGAATTGACGGACAGTTTTTCCAACATAAAAACTTGGGCATTTTTGACACAATGCTAGATAAACTATGTCCACTGTCTTACAATTAAAATGAAAGGAACTTTTAATGTTGAACCTATTAACAGTAACAGTGTCAGTTTCTAATAACCAAACACTGGCTACAACTTCCACATTTAAAAGTACCCCACTTCTTGGGGCTCAAAAAATCTAAACACTTGTCATCTGCTTCCAACATGTTTTTAAACATCTAGCTCTTCTAGTTACAAACCTAGGTCTTTCCCCCATGATTTCTTTCATCCCTTCAAAACCCTGAAAGAAAGGCCAATTGTTAAAAATAATGGGCAGGATTCACGAAACCTCCGTGTAAGAGTTAATATGTCTTACACGGAGGCTGCAGTCTAACGGTATGATGTCAGCATGCCATGCATATTCATGAGGGCATGCTGAATCACACCCTAGGCTAACACGGTCCGTGTAGGAAAGTAGGGGGCGTGTCCAAATGCCGAGTTCTGCAAAGGGACACACCCCCAGAAGAGTCAGAGTCCTGAAAGTAAACTCCCACGAGCGAGTCTGCGGAAATGTCAAGGAACACAACACCACACATGCCCCCACAGACTATAAACCCAACTGTAATGTAAAATGTAAAAATAGCAGTTTAATTTTTTTTTTTATAATTTCCAAAATGTTTGCCCATAGTTGTGCTGGTTTGCGCGGGTATGTCCTCTGCTCAGCCACAGTTAGCAGTCATTGAAAAGCATATAAGATGTAAATATGCAAATTAAGCCAAGTAGCAATAGCGTAGAGGTAGAGACGTTGGCCAAAGAGGAGGTAGTCACAGTTCGAGCACCCCACAACATCATTTTCTATTTTTAGTTAAATAAGCATGAAACTATCCCCTGACATATATGTATATATATATATAACTATAATTTAAGTAAAATGTAATGAAATGGGCCATGTATTTTTGAAGAAATCCGACACAAGAAAATATAAAAAAATTTTATAAGTGCCCATAGCTGAGCAAGGCTTTAAAAATCTGAATATGAGTGCCCATAGGTGAGCAGCACTCTAACAAGCATAATATGACTGCCCCCAGGTGAGCAGCAGTTTAACAGGTGTAATATGAGTGCCCGGAGTTGAGCACCGCTTTAACACGCTTAAAATGAGTGCCCGTAGCTGAGCAACACTTCACAAAGCGTAATATGCGTGCTCATAGCCAAATAACGCATTACCCAGCGTAAGCCGTTTGTGCGGAGCTGTGCAGCACGCCAACTGGCTTACCGGCGGGCAACGTTGAGCAAGCTGTATCAAAACCGCCTTTACACAGACAAACCTCCTAGCCTGTCTAGACAGTAGTAAAAAAAAAAAAAGCAATGCCCAGGCTCAAACCCAGGATACTGCACACCATAGTCAAAGCACTGAACCACTAAGCCATGACAATTGTACTGAGAAATGCAGTATTAGCATATACATAGGAATGAATGGAAATAGAAGCACGACAAAGGAGGTTTTCTTAAGCTGATAAATATCCAAAATGGCCAATCACAGATAAGTGCGGGAAAACTGGCATATATAAGCCCCATAGGCAGAAATACACAGCATAACTGATTGTGGTACCCATTTGCAGTCAGGATGGCAGGTGCAGGAGTGGAAAGTCGCTTTAGAGCACAGATGGGGTATTGAGGAGTCCAAATATATGGTTTGGCTCCTAGTCCACGATCATGAGGCTCAACTCATGCAGGGCCAGGTTCACTGGGGTGCATACAAGGCAGAGGAGTGGAACCGGTTGGCACATGATCTCACCAGTGCCACAGGCATACCAAGGACTGGTGAACAGGTCCGTCACCACCATGCGGACCTGAAGAGACGTAAGCAGGACCAACTGAACCGTTGGATCCAGGAGGCCCGACAAATGCCCAATGCCCCACTACTGAGTAAGTATCCATGTAATTAAGTATGTAAGAAATTATCCTAGCCTATATTATGGAGATGTATGTTCCAATATTACTTCATTTATATTACAGCTGCAGGTGTCCGTTCCATGAATCAGCGAGCCTATGCTGATAGGCTGGTGAGGTTGCGCCACCAGGCAGGTTAGTAATTATTTTGTTGGAATTGTTATAGAATATAAGTGAGACAGCTTGTAAAAAAGTTCAGTGTTGTTACATATTAATAAAGTTCAAATAAGCCTAGAAGAAAGATTCTGCTAGTACTGTAAGATTAGATAAGTGATACAGCCTGTAATCCAGAAATAAACATTAAACAAGTCTGAAATAGAGTTTCCACCTGTATTGTAATATCAGATAACTGCTTCACCCTGAAAATGATTGGTAATCAATCTACAAAGGATAGACATGTGTCAAATACATCCCCTTTTAAAATCTGCCATATGAAATAAGTGAGTCTGTTGGAAAGGATTGTTGTAACCAAGTAAGAAATGTTAATAACGCCTAGAATTAAGTACCATCTTGAATTGTAAAAATAAAACAAGTGAGAGTGTGAGAAAGAGGGTATGAATCGACCAAGAAAGCTGTAATAAGTCTGGAATAAAGTTATACTGCAGTCAGTACATAATGAAATGAATGAGACAGCCACAACCAAAGAGTGAAATGGGTGTAATAAAGTACTGAACCTGGAATGTGTCTGTCCCACAATTTGGATATGTTGCTGTACCCTTGCAATACGGATATAGTATGGTTGTATGAAATACTGAACATCCACAGTTGTCTAGAGCCATATAAATCAAATGTAGCAGGATGCTGTACCTGAACACAGCCAGATATGAACATGTATGAATAAAAATGGAATGTATATTAATGTAGCAGTAACATTTCCATCACCAACATTCCTAAAGTTACATATAGGAAACTGTACTAATACATGTAGGGGATATATACTAGGAATGTACAGCATATGTATATGTAGTTTAAGTTCTTAATGTAATATTTCGTCACCCTACCCTATTTTCACAAATGATGCCATTCCACACCAAACTGGGTATGTGTATACACAATTAATTCCCATGGACATTTGTCCTGTTGGTTCATACATATCTGCATGTACGTTGATGCATGTGCCCTGTTCACATATCCAAATCTGATGGCCTGTTGCCACCAATCAACCCTGCATGCTGTTGGAATGTGTACTGTTGTTCTAAATATGCATGTGTTATGCTTGCTGTTCAATGTTTGGAATTCATGGGTGTTTGGTTAATGGGAATACTGATGCATGCTGTTACAACTAATGTTGAATGGTGTTGTTTGTTACTAACCCAAAATGTCATAAAATACTGCTAAACATAGGACAACATGGAAGGCGGGTTCCAGCGGACCCACCTCTCCCACCTCAGCTGGCGAGTGCACCTGGCACCGGTGCCCAGGCCGGAACCTCCTCCGGTGTCCCTGTGCCACCTTCGGGTGGAAGCGCTGCAGGGGATGGGGCTCGTCCCCCCTCTGCAAGCGTGGCCGGAGGAGAACGTCCACTCACCCTTCATAGTGTCTGGTCTGTGGTGCGTAGCGAGATCAGTTGTTCTGTGCTTGATCACCTACGCCAGCTTGAGGTGATGGGGGCGCAACTCACGGGTGTGCCTGCCTGTCCTATACAGCCCCCAGCACAGCCCCATCCTGGGCAGTGAAGGCGCAGTGGTAGAGGAGCTCTCTGATTATGTAGCCCAGGCCGGTATGACCCTGACCCTGAGCAGCATCTTACCCTCACCAAGAATGATGCCACAGTACAAAGACAAAATGATCAGTTTTAACAATTGGCTTAATTACTGGTGTCATTCTAAGGGGATCCAATGTCTGTCTGCTTGGGATGACATGCTTGACAAGCCACGCTGCTTCGCAAGGGATGGCTTGCACCTGTCACCCCTGGGCTTCTGGATATTGGCCAAGGCTCTTGCCACCCCCATAGTGCCTTTTTTAGGCAAGGCTCAAATGACAAACGAACCGCCCTAGAAAACACAAGTGTAAAAAAACTAAAGGTAATGCTGCTCAATGCCAGAAGTCTAAACCTCAAGATGCACGCCCTCGAAGCCCTCCTCAGTATGGAGAACATCGATGTCTGTGCAGTGACTGAAACCTGGTTCAAGGCTCCTGAGAGCACCCCAGCACTATCAGGTTTTACCTCATATCATGCTTTCCGGCCCCAAAACTTGGACCGAACCACAAAAGGAGGGGGAGTATCCATTTTCATCAAAGATACCCACACCTCCAGGTTAGTGGCAATGCACGAAGCATCGGAGACTATCCAGGTGCAACTAACCATAGGCAAAACTGCCTTACAGTTTGTAGCATGCTACAGACCACCCTCTCAAACTCAGGAACCCCACACAGCCTTCCTGAAGACACTGGAGAGTATGAATGTCTCTTCAAATACCATCATTTTGGGAGACTTCAACTACCCAAACATAGACTGGGAACATTACTCAAGCCCCAACACCCTAGCCCAAAGGTTCCTAGAATTCATAAACTCAAATGCAATGGAACAACTAGTCACCATTCCCACAAGAGGAGACAATATACTAGACCTGATCATCACAAACATGGGGACAAAATGCTCCACACTGGAAGTATATCCCTCTTTGGTAAGATCAGACCATAAATTAATCTCACTGGAAATCCACATCCCGCCCCACCCCTGCACAAAAGACCACAGTGAAGAACTTCTCAAAAGCAAAATTCACACTTCTTAAGACTGAAGTGGTATCCTTTAAGGCCCCTGGGCCAGTGGAAACCACAACCCACACTGTTGAATCCTTTGCAAATGCCTTCTATGGGCACCTTCAAGAATGCATGGATCATGCAATCCCAAATAAAACCAAGACCCATTCCCCCAAAGGCAGGCGCGCGGTCTGGTGGACCCCAGCCATAAACAAACTTTACAACAGGAGGAGGAAGCTACTACATGACAGAGCAAAATCCCTAAAAGGGAAGGCATCTCTGATTAGTACTAGCAAAAAACTACGATCACTCATAAAATCATCCAAGGCCAACTTTGAGAGAAAAATCGCAAAGACGCAAAAGACAATCACAAGGCCTTCTTTAGCTATGTTAGAAACCTGGGTGGAAACTCCCAGATATGCTCAGAGTTAGTCCAAAATGACACAAAATACACTGAACCCACTGACATTGCCAACATTCTGGCAGACAGGTTCAGTGCAAATTTCTCCTCCCCCTCCCCCCCAAAAGGAGAAATAACTATCCCAGCAGAGTGTAGCCTCCCTAACATCTCAGATGCCCAGTTGAGAGCCGCCCTCTCTAAAGCTAAAAACACAGCATCAATGGGACCAGATGGTGTCCCGGCTGTGTGCTACATGAACTCCAAGAGGAACTAAACCCACACATAAGGCTGCTGTTTAATCTTAGCCTTACTACAGGATACGTACTGAAAGAGTGGCATATGGCAACAGTGGTCACACTTCACAAGGGCGGTGCTTCTACGGACCCTGGAAATTACCGCCCCATAAGCTTGACGAGCCTGGTCTGCAAAGCTATGGAAAGGATCATTATGGAACTCATAAACAAAGACATTGGGGACCTACAGACATTGGATCCTACCCAATTTGGCTTTGTCAAGGGCATATCCTGCCTTTTGAACTTGGTCGACTTTTTTGAAACAGTCACTAAGGCCATTGATGAGGGTAAGGCAGTTCACACAGCCTACCTTGACCTTGCAAAAGCCTTTGACACAATACCCCACTCGGGCATCATAGACAAACTCACCAGCTTAAATGTAAACCCATATGTCACAAGATGGGTTGCAAACTGGCTCAAGGACAGAACCCACAGGGTCAGAGTTGCTGGAGCTATGTCAGACTCTAAGCCAGTCACAAGCGGTGTCCCACAGGGCTCAGTCCTGGGACCCCTCTTGTTCGGCATTTATTTTTCCGAGGTACAGGCAAGCATAGGAGGATTGTGGCTGACAAAGTTCACAGATGACTGCAAACTGGGCGCCATAATTGATACTCCAGCGGACACAAACATCCTTCAGAGAGGCCTTATAGAAACAGATAATTGGTGCCAGAGCCATGGCCTTAAGCTGAACGCCAAAAACTGTATAGTCATACCCTTTGGCAAAACAAGGTACCGACAAATTACCACATAGGTGGTAATCCATTAAGTACGGAAGAGGTAATCAGGGACCTAGGGACCCAGGTTGACAGTAACCTCTCATTTGACACTAACATTGCCAAAGTGGTTAGGAAGACCTTCTATATTGCCCACCTTATCATGAAGGGTTTCACATCTAGATCAAGAGAGGTCATTGTGCCCCTGTACTCTTCTCTTATCAGGCCAATGATTGAGTACAATGCCCCATTTGGGATGTATCTCACTCAACACCTGCAGCAGTTGGAAAGACCCCAAAAGTTCCTCACCAAGAGGATAAAGGGTCTTAAACATATGTCATATGCTGCCCAACTGAAAAAACTCCAGCTCTATTCAGTCGCATACCACCTATTCAGAGGTGATCTGTGCCTGACGTACAAGGCCATGTCCAATCCAGAATTAATGGACATGCTCTACCTCAGAAAATCCAAATCCAGCAGAGCCATGAGAACAAGAGACTTAAACCTCAACACAGAAATAAATAGGACGTGCTGGAGGGACAGATTCATAACCCAGAGGCTCCCCACACTCTGGAACAGAATCCCAGTCCATGTTAGGCAGAGCCCCTCACTGACTCTATTCAAGAGAAATCTCGACGAGTGGATGGGAGATCGTAGGTTTACCCCAGGGGTCATCTCTATGTCACTACTAGACAGAGGCATAGTAAACTAAACCCTAAAAGGGCGTAGTATTCTCATCCTAAGGGGTGGTGAAAGCCACACACACTCTGGCTAGGCTTATAAATGCTCTAGGGCAGATAGCCTAGTACGAACCTATGAACCTATGAACTGCCCATGGGTGGGGATCTCAGTTCCACTGTTGCCATCTGTGGGCTCATGGGCTTGCGATATCCAAACATACGTCCCCGTCATTTGTGTTTCCCCCCCACATGTGTCATACTCCGCCCCTGTATGCATCTTGTTTGTCTTGTCTGTTAACCTCCCCAACCTACCTCCCCAAATATACCTACTTCCTGTACCTCACATTCCACTCTCACCTGAAAAAAAAATAAAAAAGGGCACTCTGTTCCCACAAAAAAATTATGCCCCATATATAGCTGCCCATTTTGCAGACATGTCTGCTGGACATGTCAACTTATAATTAAAATTGGCTGTACAACATATTTTGTTGTTCTCACCCCTCTCTCAGGGGTGGAAGGTTTCAAATTTCACACCAAATTGCAGACATATGCACAGCTGTTGCTGATAAAGAAATAGGCAGCTATGGGCCTTCCCTACATCCTTCCTGCAAATCCTGAGCTTGTTTTCCTACTGTCCTACCCTCTTTGTGCCCCCTTTTTCACCACTTTCCTATCTCCCCATTTTCTTTTCTTTAAAAGAAATTAGCGCGGGTGTTAGCGAGAGTAAGCACTTTTAAGCAGTAGTTAGCAGGTGTGCGTTTGTGTGCGCGTAGCTAAGCGACTGTGCGCTTGCATGAGCATCACACAAACCAGCGCAAACCCGCTTACAACTGCTTAAAAGTGCCTTAGTCACTCTGTATGACATGGCCTGTAGTCTGCTCATCAGCAAAATAAAATACCCCTGTCAGTCTCGAACCCCGGACCTTGGAAACACTGGTCTGCATGAATTACCACTGAGACACGTCAGATATACAAGAACATGGTGCTGAAAGAAATATATCATGAAATACAAGGAGTGAATGTAAAGGGAATATAGGAAGGCCATTACACAAAGCCTGTTCATTGTATGTTTAGTGGCAATTCTTGTGGAATTGCATTACATGAGTGTGATAAGAGAAACAGCCATGCTAGTAGGTAATAATGTTACAGTAGCACCTTACAAACCACACATGGTATCAGAGCAGGATAAACACCACCATATTTGAATAGGTATGAGGCCAGACATCCCAGCTGTGACTGATTTACAGGGATGTCCTTGATTTGTCAAAAAATGTTACCTGTGCCCCACTGACTCCCTGTGAAATGTACTAACAGTAGGCAGAAAGGTGGGGAATCCCATGTAATGTTCACCATCAATAAGTCAAAGTAGACATTACTCGCATGTCAGAAATGGTGTAGTAATACATATGCTCAAAACACACACAGTCCCCACAGTCACAGCTGCAGAATATCTGAAATATATCACGGGTGTATCCCACTGATATGTACCTTTCCCTGAGGCTGCTCAAATATATACCTGAGAGTATCTGAGGCCTGCAAGTGTCAGAAACACACCGGCATATCAGCCTGTCTGCTGTTACACACTCTGCAAATAGCTGTAGAATTACTTCCACAAGCACACCCTCATGTAGGAGTACAACGCAGAAATATCAAAGGATGTAGCCATCTAACAAACTAAGGACAGTATAGCAGTTTACAAGCACAGCATGTGCCTGATATTCATAACTATTAGTACAAAATACAAGGCCCTACTACTGCTCAGCAGCAAAATAAGATACCATTGTAAGTGTCAAACCCCAGACCTTGGCCTCACCAGACTGCATGCAGTGCCACCAAACCACAGCAAACACATTTGAATTTACTGCTGAAAGAAATATAACATGCATTACAAGGAGTGAATGTAAATGGAAAATAGGAAAGCCATAGCAACACATTCCCGTAAAGAGAAATATCAGGCCTTCAAGGAGTGAATGTAAAGGGAAACTAGGGAAGCCATAGCAACACATTGCAAGAGCTACAGTTGTATACCAGTTAATCCACAAGTCCCACAGGAAAGTACATACTCCCATGTAAACAGTGTTAGCATTAGCAGGTGTGAGTTAACATACAGACTGAGAAGAATGAACTGGAAGAAGCAACAGTCAGGTTTCAGTACAACATGCAATTCAGTGGCTACAACACAACCTTAGATATGAGAGACATACCAACCTTCAGACTGACACAACAGTGTCTACAGCAAACCAGCATGGTCCCCACCTTGCAAAACTGAAAGGCCTACGCCTACCTAACCTAACATTTTATAGCAATATCCTGAAATCACAGTGAGAACTGCAATTACCACACAGCAGGCTGCATGCAATTAGTAAATGCTGGCCACCAACTGGTGCAGAGGCCATCACATGCACATGTGCAGATACCTACAAAAGCAGCCTGTACTGCCAGTCCACACATGCAATACTTTCATTGCAGCGACTGGAGGGAGAGAGAGAGAGAGAGAGATAGACAGACAGACAGACAGACAGAGACCCCCCCAAAAAAATAAGCAAGGCAGCAAGCAAGCAAGCCAGCAAGCAAGCCAGCGAGCAAGCCAGCCAGCCATCCAGGCAGCCTGCCAGCCAGACAACCAGGCAGCCAGGCATCCAGCCAGCCAGCCAGCCAAACTTAAAAAGCTGTTAGAGACAAAGGTAATGTAAACTACATAATCTAATAATCTACATACTGTGAACCCTCTATATGTATATGAAGATGTGCATAGGGCAAGGGACATACTGCGACCGTTAGCGAAGGCTGGACATACATATGTAGTTGAAGGTTGCTATGTGCACATATCAATGCAGGTTGTAGTGTGTGGCATTGAAAACAGCATGCAGTGCAGGTATGTATCATGTGGTGGTGAACTTCTGTGAGACTGAGCCAGTGAGGCCTGCTACAGCTATACGGCCTGAGGACAGCATAATGCATTCTGCACAACACTGTGCAATATCATTACAGAATGGTATGTCTCACAACTGTTACAGAAGTGACATCCCCACCATGAAAGGTGGGCATTCTATGTGCCAAGATGTGCATGTAGTTGTACAGCAATGGATGTTTATAAGTATGTGTGTGTGTGTGTGTGTATGTGTATGTATATATATATATATATATATATATATATATATATATATATATATATATATATATATATATATATATATATATATATATATATATATATATATATATATATATACATAGAGAGGTATGTATAGATAGATAGACATATATAGATAGAATATGTATATACATATAGATGTAATAGATACATACATATATATATATATATATATATATATATATATATATATATATATATATAGATGCATACACATATACAGATAGATATGAATGTCTATAGATATGTATGCATATGAATATATCTATATATCTATATATATATATATATATATATATATATATATATATATATATATATATATATATATATATATATAGAGTGAGAGAGGGACATGGGGGCAGATGAATTGCAACAGCTGCCTGGTGACCAAGGCATGGAGTGAACACCAGTGTGGATACAGGAGTACCATACCCCATTCCAAAACACTTTAACCACTAACTACCACATAGGTGGTTGCCTGCCTACTACTGGAGGTGTCAGAAGCGAACATGTGAAACAAGTGTACAAAAGCCTCCCCTTTGATATCCACAAATATGTCATACCCTGGACTAAAACACCCAGCATTAACAAACAAGGCTCCTCATTAGTAGATGTCAGACATACCCCTGATAAATGTTATGAAGATAGGTAATATGCCGTGTGAGTCACCTCTGTGTAACTGTTTGACAGGAGCAAGTACAATCACATTACATGTGTCCCAAGGGGCAGGGTAGCATAAGGCTATGCTACCATAAGCCCAGGGCCAATAGCATAGTACCTACCTAGGACACAATGCACACAAACATGTACTCAGTGCAATACCAACTATGTGAGGTGGAATGAGTGTGACACTGACTGTGTGCAAGGTCTGTAATGGTGTGATTGCTCAGTGTGACTTCATGTCTGTCATGGTAGTCCGTGTCCTTGGTGTGAGGCCAGAGAAAGATGTGTCAGTTATTGGGATACTAACATACTAGATTGCCATATGTTGTGCAGTAGTTCCCTGTGTATGACTGTGGTGTAGGTAGGTGTATGGCAGCAAAGACTAGGGTGGATTACCAGTGAAACTGTAGATGTGCATTGCATGCATTGCATGGGATGACAATATTCTCCATCCAGTAGCTTGATACATACCCCCAGTGTGAGGTTGTGCAGTGTACCTCAAACAGTGTGCCGAGTGCTGGTGTATACTAGTTTGTTGTATGGAGTGTGGCAGGCACTGTCACACAGTTGTAGGCTGAGCATTGATATGTGGTAATGTACATGTGTATCCCCTGATAGACAGACAGATGCTATATATGGCAGTTCAGTGATATCAGTACAGTAGAGTATTACGTGTGCCATATGACTTGCTCACATATTTATCTTTTCCTTCCAGGGCGATGGTGCATCACCGCAACCCGTGTTATTCAGCTGCAGAGGATGAGGAGATACACCAGAGCCTGGTGCGGGATTTCAATACACTGTTTTCCAGGACCAGCCAGAACCAGCAGGAGAGGGCTGCACTGTGGCAAGACCTTGTCCGTTGGGTAAATGACATAGGCATGCATAACCAGACATATGAGCAGGTACGCCATCACTGCAGTGATTTAATTAGAAATGTCCATCAGCGTGCGTCTGATATCCACAGACAACAGCTTGCCACAGGTGGTGGGGTACCTATCCACCCCCCCCCTCACCAGAGTGGAGGAGCTACTCCTATGTGTTGCAGCTCCAGGCCAACAACAACAACATCCACAGACATGTGTCATGATGGAGGCCGGAGCCACCCAGCATGTGGACATGGAGTGTGCAGGTAACATGCCATATCTGTAGTTGACTGTTCTTTGCACTGGTAGTTTATGCATGTGTGAGATGTGAACTGTGTGTGTAGCTGTTATCCTGCCTATTCTTGTGCAAGATTGATATTCCAGATATCATCACTACACCTGTGAAAGCCAACTTTTGTACTACTGTACTGTAGCATACTCACAGTATCAATGGCACAGTTGTAGCCACTAACAATAACTCTCTTATTTGTGCAGGTCCCTCTGGAGTAACAGCAATGCAGCCAATCCATGCTGGTGAGTGTGTAATAACAATACTATTAATAGTAATAATAATATTAATACTAATAATATCCTCAAACAGTATTGTGTATGTGTTGGATTGCAGGTGTGTGTGTGTTTGTATCTGCTGTACTGAAGAGTGTGCATGTGTGCCCATGTGCATGTGCGCCCGTGTGCATGTGTGCATGTGTGCATGTGTGCCTGTGTGCATGTGTGCCCGTGTGCATGTGTGCCCATGTGCGTGTGTGCATGTGTGCATGTGTGCCCATGTGCATGTGTGGTAACATTGTGTACACATTGTAAACTGTGTTTCCTGTCTTCCTCTCACAGGTTCTGGTGTTGCTCTGTTGGTGTGCAGCAGGGAACCTGAAGCCACTGCTGGTGATAGTGATAATGATGATACATGTGTAATGGCACAGGGAGGTGTGACAGGGTCTGTTGTTGGTCAGCCAATCGGCAGTACACAGCAGTCAACCCCATCAATGTGCACAGTCATCCTGCCGATACATCCATTGTCACCAATGTCCTTAGCTGAGGGACATCATACAGTGGGCATTGACCAGGGTAATGTGGTATCAGTGGCACATGCATCCCCTCACAGCAGCCATGGCCAGAGTCCTGACATGGTACCACACAGGCAGATGTCCAGGGGTTCTCGTGGGAGCATCCGTGGTCATACTGCCCCTGTCAGACATGCCCACAGAGGTCTTTCAACCTCAGCTATGTTCCGGTCTGTAATGCAGGCACAGGCATGTATGGAACAATACACCAGACAGGGTCTGAGGGAGCTTAGAGCACATTGCACTGCTATGAATGACACTATGCCTGATGTTGCGGCTGCCATTCGTACTGTTGGCGAGGTCATTGATAGACGTTGGGGGGACACATTAGATCTGTTCCACAACTTCATGTCCATGAGCCAGGGCAATGCAGGACGGTTGAGGCATCGACGTGGACGTATGCCAGCAACATCATCAGCTGGCAGTCATCGCAGATGACAACAAACCTGCAGCCGCTCCCACAGTGCCAGTACCAGCCCCAGCATTGCTGGGTCTGTGCTGTCATCAGACTGTCCTAGAAGACCACGTGCATGTGACTCTGGACAGTCCCAGCAGGGACATGTGTCCAGTCAGCAACCCACTGCTTCTGATGACAGTAAACAGTCTGGCTTAGTACCTGATACTGTCCGTAGCACCCCTGCCAGGCACAGGTACCATGTCCGTGGCCAGAGACAGTGATCTGTATGACCTGGCAGGTACAGTCTGTGGCTGTCCACAAACACCCGTATATGGCGGCCATGTGGTGGAACTGTGTGCATGCATACACACATGCATAATGCTAACACCTAGGGCTAACACATACACACACACACCTCATCAACATTGCCCCATGTTGTACTGTTGTCCCTGACTAACACACACACACATACATGTCGATTGGATGTGTCAATGGCAGACTCTGGCAAACCAAGTACACACCCTGTGCATATGATGAAACTGTGCCACCTCCTGCAATCTGTAACATTGATGCAGGAACAGGATAGCATGGTGCTGATGCACAGGGTGACTACATAGCACTGTAGTAATATTATCATGTTGTTAACAGTACAGTGTAATGATATCATTGTGGGTATATCCCAGCATGCCTGATGCATTAACACTATGATTGTCATTGTAGTTTTTTATACACCAGTGTTAATTCCAAAAGTGTAATGTCTGCACATGTGCCACATGGCAGTTGTGTGTACCTGTGCCTGCATGTGTTGTGGACTGGACAGAAAATGTGTGATGTTTGCAGCACACAGTTGCAGGTGTACATTTGTGAACAAGGTGGAGTTGCATTCTCTGCATGTAGATGCATAGTGCACACATGGCAAGGGTGACATGCACCATGTGACACAGTAGTCATACATTGTAGTTCATATTGGTGGCCACTTTGTGTTGTACTACACATATGTCTCACCTGGGGTCACATGTATGTATGACATGGTTTGACAGTATGCTATGGGTCATACGGTTTACCAATGTCAATGGTTTGCATTCTGGTGGTAAGGCTCAAAACACAAACCCACCTACATAGGTATCACAAGGGATAAGAAACTGGAAGTAATGATACTCACTGCCAGACATCTAAACCACAAGATGCATGCAGTCCAAACTCTACTCAACATGGAGAATGTTGATATCTGTGCAGTAACAGAAACCTGGTTCAAGGCTCCCAAGAGCACCCTAGCATTACCAGGTTACACCTCATACCATGCTTTACAGCCCCAAAACATGGAACTAACTACAAAAGGGGGTGAATATCAATAATTGTCAGGGATACCCACACCCCCAGGTTGGTGCCACAGCATGAAGCATCACAGAATATCCATGTGCAACTAACAGTGGGTAAAACTGCCTTCCAGTTCATAGCCTGCTACAGACCACCCTCCTAAACCCAGGAACCCCACCTGACCTACTTAAGAACACATGAATATATGAAGGTCTCTCCAAACAACATTATATTGGGCAACGTCATCTACCCACACATAGACTGGGAGCATTACTGTAGCTCCAACACCCTAGGCCAAAGGTTCCTAGAATTCATAAACTCAAATGCTATGGAACAACTTGTTACCACTCCCACAAGAGGGGAAAACATACTACACCTGATCATCACCAACATGGGGACTCTATGCTCCAGACCAGAGGTGTATCCCTCACTGGTAAGATCAGACCATAGAGTAATCTCACTGTATATTCACATACCAACCCCAGCCCCTGCCCAGAAAACCACAGTGAAAAAGTTGTCTAAAGCATATTCCACACACCTAAAAACCAAGACAGAGGTGGAATCCTTCAAAGCCCCCTGGCCTGTGGAAAATACAGCCCACACTGCTGAATCCTTTATAAACGCATTCTATGAACACCTTCAGGAATGCACAGATCATGCAATTCCAAATATAACCAAGACCCAATCCTCCAAAGACAGGCATCCTTTCTGGAGGACCCCAGCCACATAACAGAAAACAGTAGAAGGAGGTAGCTACTACATGATCGAGCAATATCCCACAAAGAGAAGACATCTCTGATCAGTATTTGGAACAAAATACGGGCACTCATAAAATCGTCTAAGGCCAGCTTCAAGAGAATAATTGCACAAGACACTAAGGATAATCACAAGGCTTTCTTTAGTTATGTTAGGAATCTGGGTGGGAATTCCCAGATATGCTCAGCAGTAGTCCTAAATGACAAAGAATACATGTAAGCCACATACATTGCCAACATCATTGCTGGCAGGTTCAGCACAAATGTCTCACTTCTGTGTCACTGTTACACAGAGGCAGAGTATACTAACCTGGAAAAAGGCCATAGCAAAATTCATTTAAAATGGGTGGCGAAAGCCAAACACAGTCTGGCTAGGCTTATAACTGCCCTAGGGCAGATATCCTAATATGAACCTATTAACCTATTACATGATGTATCCTCAACTGATACACAGATGTAGGTAACCCAGTGTCAGTGATATCCCTGCAGTACTACACTATACCATGTAGCCATTCTTACTGAGCCCCACACATCCCTGGGAAGAATACTGTTTGCCATATAGCAGTCTCACGTACATGCCAACACACTAGGGATATGTTCATCCACGACTGGAAATGCATACAGTGGCCTACAATGCATTCTGCACATGACACACATGACCACCACAAGGGTATCATACAGACAGAAACCTGTTGTCCAAGCCATGCTCTATTACTGTAACACAACTGTAACTTTGTCATCAGCATGTACTTAACATAGTATTCCAATAGTACCATGTAGGTGGCAGCACCCATCATGTAGAACAGGTAATATTGTGTACATATGGACAAGTGTTTTCTTATCTATCCTGTGATAGTCACATTTCCAAAGGTATTGTGCAGTCCCTTGGTGTATCGCCTAAGCAAGCAGGTGTCATTATGCATAGCAGCAACAGTTGCCATACACCTACACTGGATGTCCATTACTCACAGACTTTGCTGTGTTTTAACATGTGTGACATATACTCCAGACATGAACCCTCACCCACATTAATATATCACAGCTTTCATGACTGTGTGTCACCCAGTTGGCCTAGGACACAGATCACTGCAGTAGCCTGCATTGTCATCAACATACATGTATGGCGTACGGTCTGGGAATGTGCAGCACATGCTGGCAAAGGTAACAACTGTATTCATATGAGGCAGGATTCACACACAGGAAATATTGCAGGTCACAGGTACATATCTGTATGTGGCACACACATACCTGATGTGTGCATTGCAATTACTGTTATAATTATATGTCATACAATAGTAAAAGCAAAACCCACCAAACATTGGCAAACTGTGTGCCAAACGCACACATGGCTTTTGTAGAATTCAAACCCCTACCTAACTATGCTATGACACTTGAGAAAGACACGCTAGCACAGCTCGCTATTTGCATTACTGGGTGGTTTCTCTTCTCCTGCTGTACTTATAGGGTGCTGACATCATCAGTCTTTACAAAGAGGAATGTACATCATGTAGTGTGTTATTCCAGTTGTCAAAAGGGACATTTCTTTCAAAGAGAATTGCACACATGCACACCACCTGCTCCCCCCAACACACACACACACACACACACTGAGCATTTGTAGGATTCAAACCCCTACTTAACTACGTTATGACACTTGAGAGAAACACATTAGCACTGCGCGCTATTTGCATTACTGGGTGGTTTCTTTTCTCCTGCTGTACTTATAGTGTGCTGACATCAGTTTTTACAAAGAGGTATGTACATCTATTACTATCCCTCAGTATGGGGGATAACAATATATATGCATTAACAGACGCCTAGTTCAGGGTCACATATGCACATCAGCACTGCCTGGTTATGTTTTATACCATGCTTCATGAACACAGGACTTGTAACACACAACACAACCAGGGAGTGTATCCATATACATCACAGATACACACACCTCTGGGTTGTTACCACTGCAGTAAGCATGACAGGCCATACATATACAACTACCATTGTGCAAAACTGCCTTTTGGTTTGGTGTGTAGTTCAGACCACCCCCTCCCATATCCAGGAACCACACTTGGCTTCCCTGGGAACAGTGTGGGATATGAAGGTGTTCACATATGCCATTACAGTGGTTAACTTCAGGTACAGGAATATTGACTGGGGGAACTACTCAGGCCTCAACAACATCACCCTACAGCCACTACAATTTGTGAATCCATGTGCTATGGCAGAACCAGTCACCACAGCGACAAGGGGGAATACATATTAGACCTGATCATCACCAACATGGTGACTCTATGTTCCACACCAGAGGTAGACCACCATCGTTAAGATATGACCATAACCAACTTTCCCTGGACGTCCATATCCCATCCCCACCCCCAAGCAAGGAAATCACTGCTAACAAAGTATTTCTCAAAAGCAGACTTTGCACTTGTGAAGACTGGGGTGGAATACTTCAAAGGCCCTGTGATGGAGGATTATGCAGCCCAATTTGCAGAATCCTTTACTAATGCATTCTATGAGCGCCTGCAGGTTTTCATTGATCATGCTATCCCAAATAAAACCAAGACTCCTCCACAACAGGAGACCTGTCTGGTTGACACCAGCCATATATAAGCTGTACAACAGAAGGAGTGAGCTAATACATAACAGAGCAATATCCCACAGAGGGAGGACATCTTTGAACAGTATTGGCAGGACACTTCAATACCTCAAAATCATCACTTGCAAGTTTTGACAGTGAAATTGCCCAGACACTACAGATAAGGCTCCCCTCAGTCTGGAATTGAATCCCAATTAATGTTAGACATAGCCCCTCGCCAACCCTCTTCCAGCAAACTCCAGCCACATGGATGTGACATTGCAAATTCAACCCCTGGGATCTCCACTGTGTCCCTGCTTGACGCAGGCACAGCAAACTAGACTTAAACGGTGCCTTCTGTGACCTACTTTACAGAGGCACAGTGGGCTACTGTACTGGGGAGGCAGACGCCAAATACACTCTGACTAGGCTTATGTATTCCCTAGGGCAAACAGCCTAGTATCGACCTCTGCACCCATATGTTTATGTTTGGGATGCACAATATTTGTTGCTGATAAACTGTTTGCAGGTCTTTATTGCCATAGCTTTCCCTGTTTCTATGAACAGCTTGTGTATCTGTGGAAGATGTTTGATCATGGCTGGGTTCCAGTATATTACTTATGTCTATGTTGTCATTTAACTGATTGCTGTATTGTGGGAGGTTCCTGGCTTAACACATACAAATGCCAGATATGTGTGTCTGACTGATATACTGAGACATGGCCTAAGTGTGTGAGCATGCCCAGTTCAGGCTTTCCATGGTTTGTTGCCTGACATATGTCTCATTTATCAAAGTGTGTGAGCATGCCCAGTGTGACCTTTCCATATGTTGAGATCTGAGGTCCACTACATTTGTGGTTGTGTGTGAACTTGAACAATATTTGACATTTATAGTGTGTGTGTTGTAAGTCATGTTGTGTTCTTACTGCCCAACTGCTTTGTGTCTGAACCCAACAGGGATTATGCTGTGCCTGCAGGGTTTCCATGGGACAGTTTGCATACACTTGTCAACATTCTTTCATACTGACCAAGCACTGTAATATTGTTATAGTGTAGTGGTTCAGTCTTTTCACTCTGGTGCACAGTATCCTGGGTTTGAGTCCCATCACCGCTTTAAATATTCATACTCACCACACCAGACTAAGGTATGACCACGTTGCATTTTGTTCAGCTATGGCCTACTTAAACCAGGCTTGTCCAACATTACTGGTGTATTCCGCAACTTGGGTGGACATTGACAAACACTAGGCTATGTGCCCTAGGGCATTTCTAATCCTAGTCAGAGTGTGTTTGTCCTTCAACACACATTTTAACTGGAGTTTGCCATGACATTTTTCAAGGCTAGTATACTGTGCCTCTTTCTAACTGTGACATAAAAGTGATAACCAGGGTAAACCTACAATCTGCCATCCACTCATCAAGATTCCTCTTGAAGAAAGTCAATGAGGGACTCTCTGGCTAACCTGGACTGTGAATTTACTCAAGACTGGAGGGAGCTTCTGGGTTATGGATCAATCACTACAGCATGTCCTAATTATTTCAGTGCTGAGGTTCAGGTCTCTCATGTGCATAGCTCAATGGGATTCAGATTTTACAAGGTGCAGCATGTGCATTGATTCCAGGTTGGACATGGCTTTATACATCAGGCACAGATCGCCTCTGGGCAGGCAGTATGCCACTGTGTGGAGCTGCAGTTTGTTTAATCAGGCAGATTTTGGTTCTTTCCAGTTGCTGGAGGTGTCTGCTAAGGTACATCCCACAAGGGGCATTGTACTCAATTGTGAGCCTGATGAAGGATGACTGAAGAGGCACGATGACCTCCCCTGATCTAGATGTGATTACCTTCATGATTAGGTGGGTATATGAAATGTTTTTATAACCACTACAGCCACATGGTTGTCAAATGCGAGATTTCTATCAACTTGTGTCCCCAGGTCTCTTATTACTTCTTCTGTACTTAATGGGTTACCACCTATGTGGTAATTGGTGGGCACTTACTGTTTTTCCAAAGGGGATGACTATACACTTTTTTGTGTTTAGCTTGATGACATTGCTGTGGCACCAGTTGTCTGTTTCTATGAGGCCCTTTTGTAGGATGCTTGCGTCAGCTGGAGGGTCAGATATGGCGCCCAGTTTGTAGTCATCTGCAAATGTTGGCCTGTACCTCCGAGAATTATATACCAAACAGGGGGGTCCCAGGATCGAGCCTTGTGGGATGCCAGTTGTAGCTGGTTTGGACTCTGACATGGCTCCAGCATTTCTGACCATGTTCTGTCCTTGAGCCGGTTTGCAACCCATCTAGTGACATAGGGGTTTATATTTAAGCTGGTGAGCTTATATATAATGACCACGTGGGGTATTGTATGGAAGGATTTTGTAAGGTCCAGGTAGGCTGTGTGGACCACCTTCCCCTCATCAATGGCCTTGGTGACTGTTTCAAATGACTCAACCAGGTTTAAGGGGCAGGATCTGCCCTTAAGAAAGCCACACTGGGTAGGGTCCAGTGTCTGTAGGTCCCCAATATCTTTATTTCTGAGGTCCATGGTGATCCTTTCCATAGCTTTGCAGATCATGCTAGTCAGGATTCTGGGGTGATAGTTTGCATGATCCATTCAGGCACCACCTTTGTGGAGAGGGACCACTGTTGCTGTACACTGCTGTTTGGGTACATATCCTGTGGTAAAGCTGAGATTGAGCAGTGGTTTTATTTGGTGTTCAATTCTTCTTGGACTTCATGTTGGAGGCAGCCCGGGACACCATCTGGTCCCATTGATGCTGTGTGTTTTGCTTTAGGGATGCTGGCTGTTACCTGAGCATCTGCGATGTCAGGGGGCCAGCACTCTGCTGGGATAGATATTTGGCCTTTTGGTGGGGGGAGAAGTTTGCACTGAACCTGTCAGGTTGGATGTTGGCAATGTCTGTGGGTTTGGTGTATTGTTTGTCATTTTGGACTAATTCTGAGCATATCTGGGAATTCCCACCCAGGTTCCTACCATCAGTAAAGAAAGTCTTGTGATTATCCTTAGTGTCCTGTACAATTTTTATCTCGTAGCTGGCCTTAGAGGATTTTATGTGTGGCCATAGTTTTTTGTCATAGGTACTGATCAGTGATGCCTTCCCTTTTTGGGTTTTGCTCTATCATGCAGTAGCTTCCTCCTTTTCTTGCATGGTTTGTTAATGGCTGGGGTCCACCAGACAGGATGCCTGCCTTTGGAGGATTGAGTCTTGGTTTTATTTGGGATTGCATAGTCCATGCACCTGAAGGTGTTCATAGAATGTATTCATAAAGGGTTCTGAGGTCTGGGCCATATTTTCCACAGGCACAAGGGCTTTAATGGATTCCACCTCAGTTTGGAGGAGTGAATAATTTGCTTTACACATGTTTTTCACTGTGGTTTTCTGGCCAGGGACAGGGGTCAGGATGTGAATATCCAGTGAGATTACTGTATGGTCTGATCTTACCAGTGAGGGATACACTTCTCGTCTTGGCCATAGAGTCCCCATGTTGGTGATTATCAAGTCCAGTATGTTTACCCCTCTTGTGGGAGTGGTGACACGTTGTTCCATAGCATTTTGGTTTATGAAGTCTAGGAACCTTTGGCCTAGGGTGTTGGAGCTAGAATAATGCTCCCAGTCTATGTTTGGGTAGTTGCAGTTGCCCAATTGAATGTTGTTTGGAGAGACCTTCATATTTTCATGTGTTCTCAAGTAGGCCAAGTGGGGTTCCTGGATTCAGGAGGGTGGTCTGTAGCAGGCTATGAACTGGGAGGCAGTTTTAGCCACTGTTACTTGCACGTGGATAGTCTGTGCTGCTTCATGCTTTGGCACCAACCCGGGGGTGTGGGTATCCTTGACAATTATTGATACTCACCCTCCTTTTGTAGTTTGTTCCATGTTTTGGGGCTGTAAAGCATGGTATGAGGTGTAACCTGGTAGTGCTAGGGTGCTCTTGGGAGCCTTGAACCAGGTTTCTGTTACTGCACAGATATCAACATTCTCCATGCTGAGGAGAGTTTGGACTGCATGCATCTTGCAGTTTAGACTTCTGGCATTGGGTAGCATTACTTCTAGTTTTGTATCCCTTGTGATACCTATGGAGGTGGGTTTGTGTTTTGAGCCTTACCTATTCAAGGCACTATGGGGGTGACAACAGCCTTTGCCAGTATCCAAAAGGCCAGGGGTGATAGGTGCAAGCCATCCCTAGTGGAGCATCGTGTCTTGCTCAGCATGTCTTCCCAGGCTGACAGGCATCAGATCCCCTTTGACTAACAACAATACTTAAACCAATTGTTGTAATTGATCATCTTGTCTTCATATTGTGGCATCATGCTTGGTGAGGGTAGGATGTTACTCATGGGTCATCAAGTTTGCATATACTACATGGTGTTACATTGCTTAACACATGGCAATCATGCCTCAGGTGGTGCTGCAGGGCTGCCTATGTTGGATGCACATACTACACTCCCTGTACATGTTTGAAAGCAGGTTGTGTCAACTTAGGCATCCCTTTTACTATATGTGTGAGTCAGAGAGAGGTATAATTTCCAGGGTTCCTACTGAACCAGTGTATGTGCTATGCGTTGCCTATTTGCCAAGGCCAAGGCATACTGGGCACGCCTCCTTCTGCCTACTGGGGCAGGCTCAGGTTGTTCCTCCTCCGAGTCACGCTCTGCCTGTGATGGTCTTGGCAATGGTGGGGGGCTGTTTGGGCCGGGCCTGTGCTGGTCCTGCTGCAGCTGTTTTCGCAGAATCATATTGTGTAGCATAGCACATACCATGACAATTTGGGTACATGTAGTTGGTGAGTACTGCAAGGCTCCACCAGATGTGTCCAGGCACCGGAACCGTGACTTGAGCAGCACAAACACACGCTCTATTACATTATGTGTTTGTGCGTGTGCCTCATTATGGCGTTCCTGTTCAGGTGTGTGTGTGTGCGTTTCTGATGGGTGTCATCAGCCATGGCTCCAGTGCATAGACAGCATCCCCCAATAGGTGACCATGTAGGATGTCCCCATTGGCAAATGTCTGGTACAGCTGTGTCAGATGCCAGATATGGGAATCATGGTAGCTTCCAGGGAAGCCAGCACACACATTCATTATTATGCCCTGGGCATCACACACAACCTGGCAGTTGATGGAGGGGAAGCCCTTGCGGTTAATGTAGGCCCTACCCCACTCATCGGCTGGTGCTTTGATGCGTATATGCGTGCAGTCTATTGCACCCACTACCTCAGGGTATTCCGCTATTTGCTGGAAGAGACGCATATTGCTGGTCAATACCTCACGGGAATTGGGGAAATATACATGATCACCGACATGTGCTGACATGGCATCCAGGAACTGGTGCAATACCCTGGATGTTGATGCCTGTGATATACCCATCATATCACCAGATGGTCTCTGAAGGTACCTGTTGCTAGTATTCTTAGGCCAACACATACCTTGGTTTCCACTGGGATGGGTTCCCCTCTGTTGGTTCTGTGTTTGAGGTGTGGCCTGCACAGCTCAACAATTTACTGCAGGAGGTCTCTGTCCACTCTATAGCGCTCCACTATCTCCAGATCATGTAACCCCTGGTAGGTGAACCTGGGCCTGTACACTCTTCTCCGTCACCTCACTGTGGGTTGTCCAGCAGCATTTGCATTGTCACCACCCTCAGCATGTTGCATATGTCGCCTTATAACAGCTATGGCAGCCCCTAGCATTTTTTGTCTGAGTGAAGCTTTTTCAGTTTTCACTTCTAGTAGCTTACTCCAGTGTTGCAATGTCTCTTGAGAGACAGATACTGCACTGTTGTTTGCAAAGTTTTCAGTGCTGAGCTGGGCTACTGTTCTGCCTGTGTAATTGCCTGATTCTGATTGTTTTCACCTGCTAGCTCTGCTAGTATTCCCTGGTAGCTTCCTACAATTTGTTGTGCTTCCTTTTTCCTGTCTGTTTCCTCAGGGGGGAGCGACGCGCATACAGGGGCAAACACGTGCACAGCAGCTAACACGCGCGTACACATGCTTAGATGGACTACAACTTGCTTATTTGGGTTAAAACACGCGCACACTAGCACAAACGCACTTACAAGTCTTTAAACAGGCTTCTACATGCTTACTCCGGCGTAAACACGCGCACTCACGCTTACACGCGCTCACTCCATCTTACTCGGGCTTCCCAGCGCACACACGCATGCATGCACACTCAGCAAGAAACTTTGGTGTTATCCACAGTGTACACCTTCCATTTCTTGGCTTTCCCATGTCTACCTGTTGACACATCTCTTTCCATGATGTCTAACTGACAGCTTTCACATGCCACTCTGCTCCAATGAGCTTCATTTCTTTCATACATACCCCCCTGTGATGTCACCTATCTCCTACTCTGTTACTCCCCCTTATCCTACTCCTACACTCCAGGGAATGTGCTCATTTGCTATGTAAAAGTGCAATTCACTATCCTAACACTCATTTACACAGGATTGCCTACTAATGCTTAGTTACATGTCTTACACTGAGCTTCCCCCATTAGCAACCCCTACTAGGTGGCCATGTTGTTTTCAGCCTGTTAGTCCCTTACATTGTAAATTGATGGTTTGCATAAAACCCACGTTTATGGGTTTTAAATTTTTATTTGTCTGTTTTGTTTTTTTTCAGCACAGCCCGTTTGCGCGGCACTGCGCTATGTTTAAACATTGGCGATCGCCGAAAAAAAACATTTTAATTTTAATTTTGCATGGAGGTACGTTGCTAGTGGCCACATATTTGGCCATTGGCATGCTTCCTGGAACATATGCAACATTTATTTGGAGCTGACAAGGCTCCATTGTGCTATTTGCAGAACAGTACTCAGTTGTCAACTGAGTGCATTTCTGCAGATAACACGGCTCTTACACGGACAGGTTTGTGCTTCCTGGATCACAAAATTACCTCATTTGCATGCCTTTCGGCTGCAAGTGAGATAATTTGCATATCCAAGCCCTGTCAGTGTAAGAGCCATTTTAGGAGCTCTTTTACACGCCCCTGCAGGCTGTTCGTGGATCGCTCGTCGGACATGATGGCTGCATGGAGTCTTACACTACTCTTAGACTCCGTGCAAGCCATCGTGAATCTGGCCCAATCTGTTTAACCATTGGGTAGTCTTGTGTGTAGGTAGTAACAAAGGAGCAAGATTAATTTTTTGTTCAATTTAACATTAATAATGTCAATTTCGTACATAATAGGTTTAATGATATTTCTATGTCTTTTTTCTGAAATTTCTCCCTGAATTCATTTAACAATGTCACCATGTGCTAGGAACATGTTGGTTAATTTAGTACTTTCCTTTTCAAATGTCCCTTCCTCTGTAATCATACGTGCCAACCTTATACATTGTCCCTTTATTACACCATTTTTCTGATGGGCTGGGTGACAACTGTCATAATGTAGAAGACTGTTAGAGTAGGTACTTTTTCTATATATATATATATATATATATATATATATATATATATATATATATATATATATATTACTTTGAATAACCTTTTTAACATCATCCTTAGTGACCTTCTTCTTCTGGCTTTTCCTGGTTAGGGGTCACCACAGTGGATCACTGTCCACTCATGATTGGCAGTCGAGTTTTACGGTGTAGAGTTGCCAGCCCGGTGCCCAACCTTTCACAGAAGGCACACACATGCACACACTCATGCCTATGGCCAATTTAGTGTATCCAATCCACCTACAGCATGTCTTTGGGATGTGGGAGGAAACCGGAGCCCTCGGAGGAAACCCATGCGACCACAGAGAGGACATGCAGACTCCGCACAGAAGGCACCCCAGCCGAGGATTTAACCAGAGAACCTCTTGCTGTGAGGCAGCAACGCTAACCACTGCACCACCATGGCCGCCCATCATCCTTAGTGACCAATACATCCAAATAACTAACTTCTTTCCTACTATAAGTGTAGGTAAACTTCAAAAAGGATGTAGCTGAGTGTAGAAAATCAACAAAATTTTTGGTCTCAAGGTCACTTAAATCCCAAGCTATAAAGATATCCAAATTGTGGGCATAAAAGTACCACCTAGGTAAGTTACTTTGATTCAACAAAAAACACCTCTCCCATGTAGAAGTACTATATTTGCAAAGACAGGGGGCACAACTTGCCCCCATCACTACTCCCTTCTTCTGATGAAAAAAACTGCCCGTCAATAAACACAAAATTATTTCTCAGAACTATTTCCATCAAATTAAGTAAGACATTGATTTCATTATTACTAAAGGCCTTAGATTCCAATAAAGATTCATGGAACATCTCCAGCCTTTCATCGTGAGGAATAATATTAAACAAATTGACCACATCATAGGTTCATAGGTTCATAGGTAGGTACTAGGCTATCTGCATGAAGGCATTTATAAGCCTAGCCAGAATGTGTTGGCTTTCGCCACCCCCTTAGATTAGTTCCCTGTGCCTCTGTCCAGCAGAGCCATTGAAGTGATCCCTGGGGTAAACTTTCTGTTTCCCATCCACTCATCAAGGTTTCTCTTGAAGAGTGTTAGTGAGGAGCTCTGCCTAATGTAGATTGGAATCTTGTTACAAAGCATGGGAAGTCTCTGGGACAGGAATCTATCCCTCCAGCACATCCTATTTATTGTTGTGGTGAGGTTTAGATCCCTAGAGCATGTGGCTCGAGGGGCTATGGTTTTCTTTAGGTGGAGCATGTCCATCAGTTCTGGGTTGGACATGGCCTTGTGTGTCAGGCAGAGATCACCTCTGAGTAGGTGGTATGCAACTGAGTACAGCTGGAGTTTCTTCAGTCGAGCTGCATAGGGCATCTGCTTGAGGCCAGTGATCCTCTTGGTGAGGTACTTCCGTGGTCTTTCCAGTTGTTGCAGGTGTCTTGTAAGGTACATCCCAAATGGGGCATTGTACTCTATGATGGGTCTGATGAGTGATGTGTAGAGGGGTCCAATGACCTCTTTTGATCTGGATGCAAACCCTTTTGTGATTAGTTGGGGCATATAGAAGGATTTTCTAACCACTTTGGCAATGTGATTATCAAAGGAGAGGTTACTATCTACTTGGGTCCCCAGATCCCTTATTACATCTTACATATTTAGGGGGCTACCACCTATGTGGTAGTTTGTGGGTACTTTGTTTTTTCCAAAGGGGATGACTATGCACTTTTTGGAATTAGCTTGAGGCCATGGTTTTCACACCAGGTATCTGTCTCAGTGAGAACCTTTTGGAGGATGTCTGTGTCAGCCAGAAAGTCAATTATAGCCCCTAGTCTGCAGTCATCTGTGAACTTGGTCAGCCATAGTCCTCCTGTGCTTGCCTGTACCTCTGAGATGTATATGACGAAAAGGAGGGGTCCTATGACTGAGCCCTGGGGAACTCCACTTGTAACTGGTTTAGAGTCATACCTAGCTCATGCAACACTTACCATGTGGGTTCTGTCCGTGAGCCAGTTGGCATCCCATGTTGTGACATAGGGGTTTATATTCAGGCTGGTGAGCTTGTCTATAATACCTGAGTGGGGAATGGTGTCAATGGCTTTTGCGAGGTCTAGGTAGGCTGCGTGGACCACCTTTCCCTCATCTACAGCCTTGGTAACTGTCTCAAAGAAGTCCACCAGGTTTAGGAGGCATGATCTGCCCTTAACAAAGCCGAACCGGGTAGGGTCCAGTGTTTGGAGGTTCCCAATGTCTCTGTTAATGAGATCAGTGAAGATGCGCTCCATAGCTTTGCAGACCAAGCTAGTCAGGCTTATAGGGTGATAGTTCCCGGGGTCCATTGTGGCTCCACCTTTGTGGAGCAGAATAACCATTGCTGTGTGCCACTCTGTGGGCATGTAGTCTGTGGAGAGGCTGAGTTTAAACAGTGTGTTTAAGTGAGGGGTTAGTTCATCTTTGAGTTTGTGTTGGAAGCAGCCTGGGACACCATCCAGTCCCATTGATGCTGTGTTTTTGGCTTTGGAGAGGACTGTTTTAACCTGAGTGTCTGTGATTTCAGGGGCACTACATTCTTCTGGTATAGTTATGGGCCCTTTTGTGGGTGAGAGGAGGGTGAAGTTTGCACTGAACCTGTCTGCCAGGATGTTGGCTATATCGGTCGGTTCAGTGTATTTTGTGCCATTCTGCACTAACTCCGAGCAGATCTGAGAATTGCCACTTAGATTCTAAGAATGGCTTGTGGTTATCCTTGGAGTCCATGGCAATTTTTCTTTTGAAGCTAGCCTTGGATGATTTTATGAGGGAATGTAGTTTCTTGCTGATACTGATCAGGGATGTCTTCCCTTCTTGGGATTTTACTCTTTTCTGTACTAGTTTCTTCTTTCTATTGTATAGCTTGATTATGGCAGGGGTCCACCAGACTGGTTTCCTTTTCTTGAAGGAGTGAGTCTTGGTTTTGTTTGGGATAGCATGATCCATGCATTATTCTAGGTGCCCATAGAGTGCATTAGTAAAGGATTTTGCAGCTTGGACAGCATTATCCTTTAGCATGGGGGCTTTGAAACGTCCCATTTCATTCTTAAATAACATGAAGTTTGCTTTTGAAAAGTTTTTTATGGTGGTTTCTTTGACCAGGGGTGGTTGCAGAACGTGGATATCCAGAGTAATTAGTTTATGGTCAGATCTAACCATCGAGGGGTTGACCTCCAGTGTGGAACACCAGTCGCCCATGTTAGTGATGACCAGGTCGAATATGTTATCACCTCTGGTGAGGGTGTTGACCAGTTGAGCCAGGACATTTGAGTTTATAAATTCTAGGAAATGTTGGGCAAGGGAGTTTGTACTTGAGTAGTTATCCCAGTTAATGTTTGAATAATTGAAATCACCCAATATCAGGGTGTTTGGTAGGACCTTTATGTTTCCCAGTGTTTCCAGGAATGGCAGTGGGGATCCTGGGACATGGTGGGTGATCTGTAGCAAGCTATAATTTTAATAAGCAGTTTTGCCCATTGTTAGTTGCACATGGATGATCTCTGAAGCATCATGCTGTGCCACTAACCTGGAGGTGTGGGGATCCTTGATGAATATGGATACTCCCCTGCCTTTTGTATTTTGGTCCTGGTTTTGTGGCCGAAATGTATGGTATGAGTTGTAGTCTGGTAGTGTTGGGGTGCTCTCTGGAGCCTTAAACCAGGTTTCTATTACTACACATATATTCAGCCTAGTGAGTGGGACGTCAGTGTGCCTGACTATAGAGTCACCTATTACTAGTATGTTGGGTATGTTATTTTGCCTTAAGGGCTGTGATTGCATGGCACACTGGTTTTGTGAAGTATGTGTTTCATGATTTGTGTTGGGGGGTGGAGGTTGCTTGGCTGTCTGCTTTGGAGGTCTCGGTTACTTTTGCAGATTTTTATTTAGAGCCTCCGAGTATGTTTTCATGTATTTATGTGTGTTTTTTTGCCGGTGCTGGTTTAATGGGTCTGTGTGAGACTGGTGGTGCGATGCAAGTATTTCCATTCTCCTCTTGACTGTCTGATCCAGCCTTGGGTTGAGAGAGCTTAGCCTCCAGTTTGGCTGTATAATTGCATCTCTCACATGTATTAGTGTTTGGTGATAGGAGGAGAGGGTTGTCTGCGTACATAAGGCAGTTGTAACATTGCCTCAAAATGCCCAGATTCACCAGTTGGACTGGAGAATATGCCTGAAACTGCCCTTTGGATATGCCTGGATAGGTCCAGTGAACTGTTTTACTGAATGGCTGGTAAGGTTGAATAGAGAGCCTTGTCCTTCTGTACAGTACAGGAGGGTCTAGTGCTAGGGTTTATAAGTGCTTGCTATGAGTCTTGAGCAAGTGCTGGGCTGAGAAATGAATGGCTTGAGTGCTTAAGTTGAAAGTGTGTCTAGTTCCAAGGGAAAAATTGAAGAGGAAACTTTGTGGAGCCGGGAATAGTTATACCCTTGCTAACCAGCGCTGCCTGGCGAGCAAAACCGGGCAAATGCAGTATTTATACCAGGGAAATGAAAGAGATAGAAATTAACCCAAAATGGCCAATAAACTACTAATTTCTTGGCTGAAATAACTCCTACAGGGACAGATAGGCTGCTCAAAGCTCCCCTCTCTCACAGGTGAACAGAGAAACTTCCTTCTATCCAGGTAAGGTATGGGCAAACACAGAGATTTGTAACACAGCCCTGAATTCAGCACTTAACCTGAAAACTGGACTATACTAGCTTAGAAAGGCGGGAAACAATTATATATATATATATATTTTTTCAGAAAATAAAGCAGATACAATCAAAAAAACTCTTTAAATGCACAGAAAAGGATACTTATTGTTATATATCTCAGATCAGAGTTGTAGTCAATGCCACTTGTAATAAAGTAGGAAGAAACACAAATACAGTAAAAGCAGATGAATAGAATGCAATATATATATATATATATATATATATATATATATATATATATATATATATATATATATATATATAACACAATAGAAAATGAACAACTGATTTAAACAAGTTACCCAATTAACTAGAAAAAAGCTCAAAACTGAGCCCTGCTCCAGCTGTCTTCAAACAGACAAGGTCTAACTGCACACTCCTGCTGCTAGGATGCAGGGGAACCTTCTCCAAAAAAAGATGGCCTGGGTCAGTGCTCAAGTTATACAAACAAAGCTAGATTCAGCAGGCCTGAATCTGGTCTTTGCTGCAGCAACAAGGCGCATCATTTTCAGAAAGTAACAGTTCAAATAAGTAGGCACAATAAGTTTCTGACCAGAAATTCCCAGCTCAGAAGGGCAGAATCCAGCCTCTCACAAGAGTTCAAATCACACCTTCTTAATGTAAAAAAAACTGTTACTCATATTGTTTCCACCAACCAGTAACCAACAAATAAAACAAACCATCTGAAGAAAGCAGAAAAAAGAGGGAAAATTCCACCAATTCCAATTTATTCACCAGTAACAAACGGATTGAGCGCTTTCATAAGCTTGTAATACAACTTCATCAGAATTCAAGTTACATCTAAAAAAATCAGTTTAAATACCCTAGGATTCAGTCAGTTATTTAATTAAACACCCATCCTAATTAACCCTCAAAGACTCAGTAAACAATTCATTTAAATAACATATATTTTATTTGCTCCACATACCAACAACAAATACATTCTTAAAACAATATTAAGTTATTATACTAAACATTGTTTATATAAATACTATTAAAATACACTAACAGTATAAATATAATAAGTGTCTAAAAACTTTTATATGTAAATTATATGTCACATTTAAAAATGATCCCCCAGATTCACAAATCCTCCGTGTAAGACTTAATAAGTCTTACTCGGAGGCTGCAGTTGAATGATATGATGTCAGCGTGCCATGAATATTCATGAGGGCACGCTGACTCAACTGTAACTCCTACACGGACCGAGTATGAAAGCAGGGGGCGTGTCCGACTGCCGAGCAGTCTAAATATCCACGCCCCTGCAAGTGTAGTAAAAGCAAAACGTCAACACACAAGAGCGAGTTCGCTCAAAAGTACTTGCACCCAACACCACACACCCTGACACTGTAAACCCCCATCACAGTTATAAAAAGTAAAATATTTATTTATTTTTTTTAAATCCATGATATAGCTGCCCGTATTTGTGCGTGTGTGAGCGGGTGTGCCCATTGCTTATCTATAGTTAGCAATTCGGACATGGAAGAGCATAAGAAAGAATGTTTAAGCAAATCACTCCAAATTGCAATAGCGTAATGGTAGAGCATATGCACAAAGAGTAGGCATTTACGGTTCGAGTCCCACCTCTCCTCTTCTTATTTATGTTTTAAATCAGTATTTGAAATAATACCAGACATATATGATTAAAATATTATGAAAAGCAGTGAAATGGCCAATGTATCAGTGAACAAAATATATATTTTTAAAGGATTCAGATATATAATAGCCTGCCGTTAAGCAGCGCTTTACCCAGCTTAACAGAGGTGCCCATGGTTTAATAGCACTTTACCCAGCTAAGCAGAGGTGCCCATAGTTTAATAGCACTTTACCCAGCTAAACAGAGTTGCCCATAGTTTAATAGCGCTTTACCCAGCTAAACAGAGTTGCCCATAGTTTAATAGTGCTTTACCCAGTGCAATAGAGTTGCCCAAAGTTTAAAAGCGCTTTACCTAGCGCAATGTATTTGCATGGACGTGCATGCCGCGCCATCCAGGGCACCGTAGGGCACTGAGGAGCAACGTAGAGCAAAGTTGCTTAAATGCAGCCACACCCCCTAGCCTGTCTGGACAGTATGAAGATAAAATGAATGACAAGGTTCGTACCCAGGACTCTGTGCATCAGAAGCAAAGTACAGAACCACTAAGCCATGACAACATAGGAGAAGCATCCACTGTTAACATTCATATACTTACGAATGATAGTTTAACCATTACTAAGCAGGTCTGCAGTCAGCCAAGAATTTTACAAAATGGCCAATCACAAAAAAATGCGGGAAATGCGGCATATTTAAGCCCCACAGGCGGGAATACATGCCATAACTGATTGTAGCTCACATCTGCAGTTAGAATGTCTGGTGTTGGAGAGGGAACATGCTTCCGAGCGCAACGTTGGGGCATCGAGGAGTCCAAATACATGGTTTGGCTCCTTGTCCACCATCACGAGTCAAGACTCCTGCAGGGCCAGTTCCAAGGGAGGGAGTACAAGACAGAGGCTTGGAACCGGTTAGCTCATGGCCTCACCAGTGCCACAGGCTTTCCTCGGACTGGTGAGCAGGTCCATCACCACCATGCAGACCTGAAGAGACGAAAGAAGAACCGCCTGAACCAGTGGATACAGGAGGCCCGTGGGATGTGGGATGCTCCACAACTGAGTATGTAGCCATGGAATGCAGTATGTAAGAATTGATAATGGAGTATGTATAATGGATAGGTATGTCTCAATATCCCCTCATTCACTTTACAGCTGCAGGTGACCGTGCTATGAATCAGCAAGCCTATGCTGATAGGCTGCTAAGGCTGCGCCATCAGGCAGGTTAGTGATTATTCTGCATGTATTGTTATATAAAATATGGGAGAGAGCATGAAAAAAAGTGTTGTAGTCCAATAATACAGCCATAAAATTGCCTGAATAAGTCCTCTGCATGTACTGTCAGATAAAAATGTCAGAGAGGCAGACAAAGAGTGTAGAAACCCATTAAGAAAGGTAACATATGTCTGGAATAATATCCCTGTAGGCACTGTCATATAAAATAAGTGAGTGAGCCTGAAAAAAGAGTGTGCTAACTTATTAATAAAGGCATAATATGTCTTGAACATGTCTGCCATATACACCGTTAAAACAAATAAAGGAGTGAGCCTGTTGAAAAGTGTGTAATGTCATTAATAAAGGTCTAAAACCCAGAGTGTGTCTGTGTCACAGAGTCTGAAATGTTGTTGTACCCTTGCATCATACAAACAGTACTGTTTGAAAAGGTACTGGCAACCCAGAGTTGTGCAGTCCCATATAAAGTGGGTGATGGAAGTGCTAGTAGCTGTGAAACATATATACAGTCCACAACAGTCAGTTACTGGCTGGCATGAATAAGTAAAACTGGCACATGTGTTATATTTTCCCCAGAAATGTGAGTGTGTGTCAAGAAATGCAGGGTTCTGTATAAATTGAAGTGAAAATGTCATGTGAAAACATCCCAGATATGTAGATAAAAAAATATAAATGCAATCAAGAAATATGTAGCAGTAACATCTACATCCTGGACAGTTAGTTTGTCAGATATAGGTCAGGCATATATTGAACTAGCCAAACCCATTACACAACCTAATGTATGGTGGCAAGTGTAATAATACATGTAGGGGATATACACTTGCAGTCACTAGGAATGTAGTATAGATGAAAAGGTCATTAAAAGATGTTAACCGAGGTATTTTCTACACCCTACTGTATGTGCATAAACCATGCAATTCCACACCTCAATTGGTATGTGTAATCTTAAATATTTGTTGGGACATATGTCCTATTGTTCTATAAATATTTGCATTCACGTTGATGCATGTGCCCTGTTTGAACACCACAATCATGGTGGCCTGTTGCTACCAAACATCCCTGCATGCCGTTGGAATAACCACTGTGGTTCAATATATGCATGTGTTATGCTTGCTGTTCAACTGTTGTACCCTTGGTGTGTTGGGTTAATGGGAATTTATTGCATGCTGTTACAACTAATCTGGAATGTTGTTTTGCTTATGTTGTAATTAAACACACCTAATCACAGAACGTATGGGAAGGCCGGTCCCAGCGGACCCACCTGTTCCTCCTCAGCTGGCGAGTGCACCTGGCACCAGCAGGTCTGGTGCCCAGCCCGGGCTCCCCTCCTCCGTTGGTCCTGTGCCACCTTTGGGTGGAAGCACTGCAGGGGATGGGGCTCATCCCCCCTTGTAAGCGTGGGCGGAGAAGGGCCACCTGTCACCCTTTGAAGGGTCCGGGTTGTGGTGCGTAGGGAGATCCAGCGTTCAGTCACTGATCCCCTACGCCAGCTTGAGGTGAGAGTGGCGTGTCTTACGGGTGAGCCTGCCCATCCTATGCAGCCCCCAGCACAGCCACCCTCGGGGCTGTGAAGGTGCAGTGGTGACTGCCCATGGGTGGGGATCTCAGTTCCACTGTTACCATCTGTGGGCTCATGGGCTTGCAATTTCCAAATAACCTTCCCCGTCAATTGTGTTCACCCACCCCATGTGTTAAATTCCGCCTCTGTATGCGTCTTGTTTGTCTTGTCTGTATACCTCCCCAACCTACCTCCCCAAATATACCTACATCCCATACCTCACATTCCACTCTCACCTGAAAAAAAAAATTAAAAAAAGGGCAATCTGTTCCCACAAAAAAATTACGCCCCATACATAGCTGCCCATTTTGCACACATGTCCGCCGGACATGTGAACTGATAATTATAATTGGCACTACAACATACTCTGTTGTCCTCACCCCTCTCTCAGGGGTGGAAGGTTGCAAATTTCACACCAAATTACAAATATATGCACAGCTGTTGCTGGTACAGAAATGGGCAGCTATGGGCCTTCCCTACACCCTTCCTGCACATCCCAGCTAGTTTCCCTACTGTCTTTCCCTCTTTGTGCCCCCTTTTTCACCATTTTCCTATCTCCCCATTTTCTTTTCTTTCAAAGAAATTAGTGCGGGGGTTAGCGGGAGTAAGCACTTTTAAACAGTAGTTAGCGGGGTGCACGAGTGTGAGCTTGTGTGCGCTTAGCTAAGCATCATGCAAACCCATGCAAACCCGCTTACAACTGCTTAAAAGTGCCTTAGTCACTTTGTATGACAGGGCCCTTGTATTGCTCAGCAGCAAAATAAAATACACCTGTCAGTCTCAAACCCCAGACCTTGGGCTCACCAGTCTGCATGAAGTACCACTACAACACAACAGATATACAATAATTTGGTGCTGAAAGAAATATATCATGCATTACAATGAGTGAATGTAAAGGGAGAATAGGAATGGCATAACACAAATCATGTTCTGTGGCCCTTAACCAGCAAGTGTTGTGGAATTGCATGACATGACTATGAAAAGAGAACCAGCCATGCTAGTAGGGAATAATGTTACAGTAGCACCTTACAAACCCCACACAGTATCAGAGCAGGATAAACACTGGCATATTTGAATAGGTCAGAGGCCAGACCTCCCAACTGTGACTGGTTTACAGGGATATCCCTGATTTACAAACAAATGTTAGCTGTGCCCCTCAGACTCCCTGTGAAATGTAGTAGCAGTAGGCAGAAAGTTGGGGAATCCCACTTAATGATAAATGTCAATAAGTGAGAGTAGACACTGCTTGCATGTCAGAAAAGGTGTAGTAATACATATGCTCAGAATCCAGATATGAGACATATACCAACCTTTTGACTGAGACAACAGTGTCCACAGCAAACAAGCATGGTCCCCACCTTGCAAAACTAAAAGGGCTACGCCTACCTAACCTATCATTTTATAGCAGTGTCCTGAAATCACAGTGAGAACTGTAATTACCACACAGCAGGCTGCATGCAATTACTAAATGGTGGGCACCAATTGGTGCAGAGGCCATCACATGCACATGTGCAGATACCTAGAAAAGCAGCCTGTATCTGCTGTCCACACATGCAATAATATCATTGCATCAACTGGGAGAGAGAGAGAGAGCATGAGCAAGAGAGACAGACAGAGATAGGCAGACAGACAGACGGATACAAACAGGCAGTAGGAGACAGACACTGAAAACAAACAGCAACACACAGAGGAAACCAAAACCAAAAAAAAAAAAAATACAACACCTACAACAGACGGAGGTGAGGAATACAAAGGTAAGGTATGTAACAGATATGTATTTGCTGACATCCGAAAGATGTGACTGAAGGGTACCCTACATACTGTGAATCATCCATATGTGGCAGCAGTCCGTATCTATATGTACATACACATTTGCATAGGGCAAGGGACGTACTGCAACTGTTAGTGAAGGCTGGACATATGTATGTTGTTGAAGGCTGCTATGTGCACATATGTATGTAGGTTGTAGTGTGTGGCATTGCAGACAGCAAGCAGTGCCGGTATATGTCATGTGGTGATTAAACGCTGTGGGACTGAGCTACAGGCAGTGAGGCCTGCTACAGCTATATGGCCTGAGGACAGCAGAATGCATTCTGCACAACATTGTGCAATAGTATTACATAACCGTATGTCTCACAACTGTTTCATAATTGACATCCCCACCATGAAAGTTGGGCAGTATATGTGCCTATATGTGCAGCTATATGTACAGCAATGGATGTTTAGATGTATGTGTATATATACACGTGTGTATATATATATATATATATATATATATATATATATATATATATATATATATATATATACACAGATATATATAGATATATAGAAATACAGATATATAGAATTATAGATATATAGATCTATATATAGATATATACATATATACATATAAAGATAGATATAGATATATGTAGATATATATAGATATATATATGGATATATATTGATATATATGGGTGTATATGGATAAATATAGATATATATTGATATATATCGATATATATCGATATATAGATATATATGGATATATATGGATATATATAGATATATATAGATATATATGGATATGTATGGATATGTATGGATATGTATAGATATGGATAGATATGTATAGATATGGATAGATATGTATATATATGGATAGATACATATAGATATGTATAGATATGTATAGATATGTATATATGTATGTATATGTATATATATATATATAGAGAGAGAGAGAGAGAGAGAGAGAGGGGGTGAAGACCACGGGGTCATATGTACTGCAACAGGTGCCTGTTGTCCAAGGCATGGACTGAACACCAGTGTTGATACTGCAGTGCCATACCCCATTCCAAAACACCTTACGCAGTAACTGCCACATAGGTGGTAGCCTGCCTAACACTGAAGGTGTCAAAAGGGAACACGGGACACAGGTGAACAGTAGGCTCCCCTTTGATAATCACAGTGCCACAGTAGTCATGTAATCTGTCTACGTGGTACGTGTCATCACAAATGGTGTGTCATCTAGGGAAATATAGGTCGGTGTTCCCCTCTACTCATCACAATGCCCCATGTGGTATGTACCTCACATGACAACTACAGCAAGTGGAAAGGCCACAGACATACCTAACAGCTCTGATTGTCAATGTAGGATTGTTTACACCACTGTTAGTTCTGAGTATGTATTGTCAACCCATGTGCCACTTGGCTGAAGTGTAATGTGTTGCCAGATTGTGTTAGTGAGTGGACAGTACATGCGTGATGTGTGCAGTACAGATTAGCATGTGTACATCTGTGAACATGGTGGGTGCGCACTGTCTGCATGCACCCCCCCCACACTGTTTGCAGGATTCAAACCCCTACCTAACTATGTTATGATACTAGAGAGAGATGCATTAACACAGCACGCTATTTGCTTTACTGGCTGGTTTTTCTTCTCCTGTTGTATTTATAGGATGGTGACATCACCAGACTGGACATGGTGATATGTGTACACTTTGTTTTATGCCATTCCAGGAATGGTCCATGTGGGTCAGCAGGTGTCAACAGCTTGAACAAGACCTCATAATCCTTACCTTGTGTGATCTATCTGTGGACACATTGACATTCCGTCATATTTCAACACATATTTATGCACAGCTTGTTAGTTTTGTGGATACTACATGTGTCTGGGATGTTGATAAAGGGCTATTCAAAGTCTATGTGAGACATGTGTAGATGTGTTCATTGATGTATGTCCTGGGTGGCTGCCTTGCAAACAGTCTGGCATGTTTGGGAACCATGATCCACACATGAACATACCTCAGTTGGTAGGGTTGTGTGTATGTCAGCTTCCAATAGCTCTGTTTATGACTGTGGTCCAGGGACTCCATGACCTTGCAGATCAGACTTCATAGGCATACTGGACTTGACTTCCCATGGTGTGTTGTGCACCAACACTTGTGGGAAGTGCCATATGTTGCTGTGACACATTCAACAGTTCCACATCCTGTGTAGGGGGTGAGGCTCAGCTGACGGTTCAGGTGCAGGATCTGTTGGTTCTGTAGTTTGTGCATGACACATATTGGGAATCATTGTATTCCACTTGCTGCCATGCTTTTGGCAGTGGGGGTAGCTGCTCATCCATTCTACGTGTCATATCTCCTGGTATGATGATATGGCCTGTTGTCAGTGCGAGGTGGGTATGTACATATGGGCCTGTCTGTCAGGATGTCGGCATTGTCAGTCAGGTACAGTTGGCCCTGACTCAGGAGATATATGGGTGTACATTGCTATGTATGACATAGCTGAAGGAGGTGTCATGATTCAGTCTGGACTCCTTCTCAGCTACTCTTTACAAAACACCAACGAACATGAGCACTAATCCCTGTTATACTCTTTTACACACTTAACACCCTACTGATCCTTTGTGATCAGGCTACAGAGTATGTCATCATAATATCTTGGCATGTCCAGGGGTCGGTTTCGTGTGTACTCTCCAGTCCAGCTGGTGAATATTGTGATATTGACACAATGTCACATTTGCCTCATGTGCACAGACGACCCTCTCCTCCTCCCAACAAACTCAGATATATGTGTGAGATGCACCTATAGAGACATACAGGGTGCTGAACTCTCTCGACCCATGACTGGCACAGTCTATCAGGTGGTGAAGGTAACCACACACACCACATGTCAGTCTCACATATCCTCTAACGACAGCACTCAAACCACATTATCACACATAGACATACTCGGATGCTGTAAATGTACTCTGCCTAAGCAGCAGAGACCTCCAAAGCAGACACACACACAACTGCTACCCCACTACAATACCCACATATCACATAGTTCACAATGTCAGTGTGCCACACAGTCACTGCCCTTCGGGCTAAACAACACACCTAATACACTTGTAATAGGTGACACTTATTGTCAGACACACTGACGTACCACTCACCAGCCCTAACAAGGGAATAGTCACTTTGGGCTGTCTGTCGGGTGCCAGGATCTGCCACATAACACAGGCAGTCAGGTCACTCCAAAGCAAGTACAGGACTGGCACCATCATTGTCCATGCTGGTGCATAAAACCTCAGACGTTACTCCCTGGACCACATGACATGATACATGGAGGAACACTCTGATCATGTAGCCCAGGCCAGTATGACCCTGACCTTGTCTAGCATCTTACACCCACCAATTATGATGTCACAGTATACAGACAAACATATCACATTTAACAGTTGCCTAACAAATTTGTTTCATTCATAGGGGATACAGTGTCTGTCAGCCTGTGGTGACATGCTCAACATGCCATGTAGCTTCACTATGGACAGCTTGCACCTGTCACCCTTGGACTTTTGAATGCTGGCTAAGGCTCTTGCTACCACCATAGTGCCTTTTTTAAGCTGGGCTCAAAAGACAAACCCACCTTCATAAACATTAGAGGTTAAATGAAACTAAGGGTAATGCTGCTCAACACCAGATGTATTACCCTCATATTGCGGCCACTCAGGACTCTCCTCAGTATGGAGGATAGCGATATATGTGCACTAACAGACTCCTTGGTCAGGATCACTTATGCACACCAGCACTACCAGGTTATGTTTCATACCATGCTTTCTGACAACAAGACTTGGAACAGACAACACAACTAGGGGGAGTATCCATATACATCACAGATACACACACCACTGGGTTAGTAGCACTGCACAAAGCATCACAGACCATACATATACAACTACCATTGTGCAAAACTGCCTTTCAGTTTGTTACCTGCTACAGACCACCCTCCCAAACTCAGGAACCACACTTGGCTTTCATGGGAACTATGGAGAATATGAAGGTCTCCACAAACACCATTATATTGGGTGACTTCATATACACAAATATTGACTGGGGATACTACTCAAGCCCCAACACCCTCACCCAACAGTTGCTATAATTTGTAGACTCATATGCTATGGCACAAACAGTCAGCACAACCACAAGGGGGAATTCATATTGGACCTGATCATCACCAACATGGGGACTCTATGTAACACACCAGTGATATACCCCTCATTGGTAAGGTCAGAACATACATGTATCTCACTGGACATACATATACCCTCCACACACCCATCCTGGGTAATCTTGGTGAACTTTTCATGAGCCAACGTCTCACTTCACCAAAGCAAGGTGGTATCCTTCAGAGACCCTGAAACAGTGGCAAATACGGCTCACACTGCTGAATTCTTTACATACACATTCTATGGACACCTAGTGGACTGCATGGATTGTGCTATCCCAAATAACAACAGGACTCACTACTCCAATGGCAGGGGACCTGTCTGGTAGACCCCAGCCATTAATAAGCTGTACAATGTCAGGAGGATGCTACTACATGATAGAGCACAATCCCAGACTGGGAAGGCATCTGTGATCTGTACTAGCAGACAGCTACGATCACTCATGAATTTTTCTAAGGGCTGCTTCTACCGGACAATTACACAAATCATGTAGGACTATCACACGGCCTTCTTCAGTTATGTCAGGAACATGGGTGGACACTCACTGATATGCTGTGAGTTACTGCATACTGACTAAATGTACCCTGAACCCATTGGCATTGCCAACATCCTGGCAAACAGGTTCAGTGCAGATGTCTCCCCCCTATCCCCCCTAAGGAGCAACTATCTATCCCAACAGAGTATAAAATCCCTGACATCACACAGTAACAGGTGAGTGCTGCCCTCCCCAAAGCGTACATCACAGTATCAATGGGACCAGACGGTGTCCCGGCCTGCATCTTACATGAGCTTCATGACAGACGTAACCCTCACATTACATCACTGTTCAATATCAGAGTTAGTACAGGATATGTACCCAAGGAATGGCGTACAGCGACAATGGTCCCACTCCACAGAGTTGGTGCCACAACGGACCACAGACAATATTGCCCTATAAGCCTAACTAGCCTGTTCTGCAAAGCTATGGAGCGGATTGTCATGGGACTCATACACATAGACATAGGGAACCGACAGACTCTGTGTCCTACACATTTCAGCATTGTTGTGGGCAGATCTTGCCTCTTGAACCTGTTTGTATTCTTTAAACAGTTAACAGGTCCATCGACATAGGGACGGTTGTCCACACAGCCTACCTGAACCTTGCAAAACCCTACAACACAATAACCCACTGGGCCATTATGCATAGGCTCACCAGCGTCGATATGGACACATATCTCACACGATGGATTGCTACCTGGATCAGGGATAGCACCCACATGGTCAGAATTGCAGGTGCCATGTCTGACTATACACCAGTTACACGTGGCATACCACACAGCTCGGTCCTGGGACCTCTCTTGCTCAGTATATATTTGTCTGACGTACAGGCTACCACAGGGGGAATATGGCTGAACATGTTTGCACTTGACTGTAAACTGGGTGCCATGATCAACTCTCCAGCTGCCACATGCATACTCAAACAGGGTCTCACAGAGATGGATTACTGGTGCCTGAGCCATGCCCTACAGCTAAATGCCATTAGTTGCATAGTCATCCCCTTTGGGAATAACAACATGCCCACACATTACCACATAGGCAGTACTCCATTACATACAGTAGGAGTTGTTAGGGGTTTGGGGACATGACTTGTTCGTACTGTCGCCTTTGACATTCACGTTGCCAAAGTGGTTGGACACACCTTCTATGTGGGCCACCTTATCCCATATGGTTTCACATCTAGATCGAGTGAGGTCATTGTGCCCCTATACTCATCACAACCATGCTTGGTTACAATGCCACATTTGGGGTTTACCTTACCCGACACCTGCAGCAACTGTACTGGCCACAGAAGTTCCTCACCAAGCAGATCTAGGGACTCACACAGATGCCCTGCACAGTTCGGATGCAGTAACTCCAGCTCTACTCAGTCGCTTACCACCTACTTGGATATGATGTGTGCTTGGTGTTTACAGATATACCCAACCCAGATTTACTGGACATGCTCCACCTCAGGATATCTGACTCTCTTGGAGCTACACACTAAAGGGACGTATTCCTCAGCACAGATGTTAATAAGACATGCTGGAGGGACAGACTCTTATCCCAGAGCCTCCACTCACTCCAGATTGTAATCCCAGTTTCACATAGGCAAAGCCACCCACAGACCACCTACAGGAGACATCTTGATGACTGTATGGGTGATCGTATGTTTACTGCTGGGATATCTTATGTGTCCCTGCTAGACAGAGGCACACTAGCCTAAATGTACATGGGCTATCTTGTGTGACCTACTATTCACACACACAGTGTAGTAATCTGACAGGGTTGCGAATGCCAAACACACTCTGGCTAGGCTTGTACGTGCCCTAGGGCAGATAGCCTAGTATCGACCTCTGAACCTATGCAAATGTTCAGGATGCACAATGTTTATTGCTGATACTGTTTGTAGGTCTTTATCATCTTTGCTTTACCAGTTTCTATGAACAACTTCGGTATCTGCAGAACATATTTGATTATGACAGGGTTCCACTATATTATAGATGTGTCTGCTGTCATATAGCTGTGTGCACAGGGTGGATTGCTGGATAGTGACAGGTTCCTGGGTTAACACATGCAACTGCCAGATATGCGTGGCCCACTACTGTACTCAGACATGGCCTAAGTGTGTGACAATGCCCAGTTCAGGCTTTCCGTGTTTTGTTGCCTGACATTTGTCTCATTTATTCAAGTGTGTGAGCATGCCCAGTGTGACCTTTCAGTATGTTGCTATCTGAGGTCCACTACATTTGTTGATGTGTGTGAACATGACCAATATTAACATTTATACTGTGTGTGTTGGAAGTCAGGTTCTGTTCTTACTGCAGGACTCACCTTTGTGTCATAACTCGACAGGGATTATGCTGTGCCTGCAGGGTTTCCATGAGATACTTTGCATACACTTATCAACATTCCTTCATACAGACTGACCACCGCAATGCTGTCATGGTTTAGTGTTTCAGTACTTTGACTATAGTGTACAGTATCCTGGGTTTGAGGCCCATCACTGCTTTTTATTTTCATACTGAGCAGACCAGACTGCTTAAGGGGCAGTTAAACAAATATGAGCATGTTGGCTTTTGTTCAGCTATGCCCTACTTAGAACAGGCTTGTCTGACATTGCTCAATATTCACCAACATTGCTGGACGTTGCCCAGTATTACTCAACATTGACCACAGTTGTGCTAGTTGGTGTGTACGATTTTGTTTGCATATACTACATGGTGGTAAATGCTGTTTAGCACTGCTTTATATTGCTTAACACATGGCAATCATGCCTTACGTGATGCTGCAGGGCTGTCTATGTCGGATGCACATACTACACTCCCTGTACATGTTTGAAAGCAGGTAGTGTCAACTTAGGCATCCCTTTTACTATATGTGCAAGTCAGAGAGAGGTATAATTTCCAGAGTTCCTACTGAGCCAGTGTATGTGCTATGTGTTGCCTCTTTGCCAAGGCTAAAGCATACTGGGCATGCCTCTTTCTGCCTACTGGGGCAGGCTCAGCTTGTTCCTCCTCTGAGTTACACTCTGCCTGTGATGGCCTTGGCAATGGTGGGGGGCTGTTTGGCCCAGGCCTATGCTGGTCCTGCTGGAGCTGTTTTCGCTGGATCATATTATGTAGCATAGCACATATCATGACAATTTGGGTACAAGTAGTTGGTGAGTACTGCAAGGCTCCACCAGATGTGTCCAGGCACTGGAACCATGACTTGAGCAGCCCAAACACACGCTCTATTACATTACGTGTTTGTGCATATGCCTCATTATGGTGTTCCTGTTCAGGTGTTTGTGCATTTCTAATGGGTGCCATCAGCCACAGCTCCAGTGCATAGCCAGCATCCCCCACTAGGTGACCATGTGGGATGTCCCCATTGGCAAATGTCTGGTACAGCTGTGTCAGATGCCAGATATGGGAATCATGGTAGCTTCCAGGGCAGCCTGCACACACATTCAGTATTATGCCCTGGGCATCACACACGATCTGGCAGTTGATGGAGGGGAAGCCCTTGCAGTTGAAGTAGACCCTACCCCGCTCGCCGGCTGGTGCTTTGATGCGTATGTGCGTGCAGTATATTGCACCCACTACCTCAGGGTATTCCGCTATTTGCTGGAAGAGATGCATATTGCTGGCCAATTCCTCATGGGAATTGGGGAAATATACATGATCACCGACATGTGCTGACATGGCATCCAGGAACTGGTGCAGTACCCTGGATGCTGATGCCTGTGATATCCCCATCATATCACCAGTTGGTCTCTGGAAGGTACCTGTTGCTAATATTCTTAGGCCAACACATACCTTGGTTTCCACTGGGATGGGTTTCCCTCTGTTGGTTCTGTGTGTGAGGCGTGGCCTGCACAGCTCAACAATTTTCTGCAGGAGGTCTCTTTCCACTCTATAGAGCTCCACTATCTCCAGCTCATGCAGCCCCTGGTAGGTTACCCTGGGCCTGTACACTCTTCTCCGTCTCCTCACTGTGGGTTGTCCAGCAGCATTTCCATTGTCACCACCCTCAGCATGTTGCATATGTCGCCTTATAACAGCAATGGCAGCCCCTAACATTTCTTTGTCTCAGTAAAGCTTTTTCAGTTTTCACTTCTATTAGCTTACTGCAGTGTCTGTTGTGAGAAACATAATGGACTGCTGTTTGCAGAGTTTTAAGTGCTAGGCTGGTCTGGGCTAGTGTACTGCCTGTTTAATTGCCTGATTCTATTTGTTTTCACCTGTTAGCTCTGCTAGTATTCCCTGGTAGCTTCCTACTACTTGTTATGCTTCCTTTTTCCTTTCTGTTTCCTCAGGGGGGAGCGCCGCGCACAGAAGCGCAAACACGAGCACAGCAGCTAACACGCACGCACATATGTTTACATGGACTAAAACTTGCTTATTCGGGTTAAAACACATGCACACCAGCGCAAACGCGCTTACAACTCTTTAAACAGCCTTATACATGCTTACTCCGGCTTAAACGCGCGCACTCACGCTTACACGAGTGCACTCTGTCTTACTCGGGTTTACAGGCGTGCACAGGTGCGCATGCACGCTCAGCAAGAAACTTTGGTGTTATCCACGGTATACACCTTCCATTTCTTGCCTTTCCCTAGCCAACCTGTTGACACACCTCTTTCCATGATGTGTAAATGACAGCAGACACATGCCACTCTGCTCCAATGAGCTTCACTTCTTTCATACATACCCCCCTCGTGATGTCACCTATCTTTTACTCTGTTACTCCCCTTATCCTACTCCTACACTCCACTGACTGTGCTCATTTGCTATGTAAACTTGTGATTCACTATCCTAACCCTCATTTACATAGGATTGGTTACATCTCTTAGACTGAGCTTCCCCCCTTAGCAACCTCTACTCAGTGGCCATGTTGTCTTCAGCCTGCCATTCCCTTGAATTGTACATTAACAATTTAAATAAGATCCACATTTGTGGGTTTTAATTTTTAGTTTTCTTGGTTTTAGAGCTCTGCCCGTTTGCGCGGTGCTGCGCTACGCTTAAACATTGGAAATCGGAGAAAAAAAATTATTTTTATTTTCATATTGCATCAGGAAACATTTCCAATGGCCGTATATTTGGCCATTGGCATGCTTCCTGCACTGGATGCAACCTTTATTTGGAGCTGTCACGGCTCCGTTTTGCTATTTGCAGAACGGCACTCAGTTGTCAACTGAGTACATTTCTGCAGATAACACTGCTCTTACTCGGACAGGTTCGGGTTTCCTGAATCACAAATCTACCTCATTTGCATGCCTTTCACCTGCAATTGAGGTAATTTGCATAACTCGGCCCTGTCAGTGTAAGAGCCATTTTAGGAACTCTCTTGCACACCCCTGCAGGCTGTTCCTGGATCGCTCGTCGGACATGATGGCTGCATGGAGTCTTACTCTACTCTTAGACTCCGTGCAAGCCATCGTGAATCCGGCCTGATATGATTTGAGTCTAAGCATAGTAGCTATCGAAATAGACTCATTCAAGCCTGTGGCATTTAACCTTAGTTGCCAAAGCAACTCCTTATACTCAATAAGATCACCCCACGGTTCCCCCCAATATTGCTTATAAACTGTATCAAACCCCAAAAATAAAAAACTGTGGTCAGGAAAATTCTTCAAATGACAATAGAGGGAATTACTAACCTTTTTTTATTTTTTATGTCATTTAAATGTTTGTAAATCCTCTCTCTAAATTGACAGACAGTTTTTCCAACATAAAAACTTGGGCATTTTTGACACAATGCTAGATAAACTATGCCCACTGTCTTACAATTAAAATGAAAGGAACTTTTAATGTTCAGCCTATTAACAGTAACTTTGTCAGTTTCTAATAACCAAACACACACTGATATTTTTAGATGTAACTTGGATTCTGATGAAGTTGTGTTACAAGCTTATGAAAGTGCTCAATCCATTTGTTACTGGTGAATAAAGTGGAATTGGTGGAATTTTCCCTCTTTTTGCTGCTTTTTTCAGATGTTTTTTTTTATTTGTTGGTTACTGGTTGGTGTCTACAAGTTTGCTATGTCCTCTGGAGAAGGAGTGAGTGGAGGGTCTACATCATCTGTACCCACCCTATTGGAGCTGCATTCTAGTGTTGGACAACTTACTCAACTGGTACAGTTACTCATAGAATGAAATGGAGTAACTGGTACTGGTGGACAATGTTGTAATGGATATTTAAACACCCCTGTTTGTCTTAGAGATGTTATGACCAATGCTAGTGGAAGTAGAGAAGTTGACATGGATAGCTGGTTGTGCTCTACTATTCGATTAATGCAAGGAGTGAATTGTACAGGTACTTATAAAGACTCTCTTGTTAAAATTGAAAGTGTGTTATTGTGGTGCAGGAAGCTACAAGTGGAAAATGCCTTCCTTGATGAATGTATTAGTACAGAAAGAATACCTAAGGGTCTTTGGCTTTGGAAAAGCCCCAACGACATGATTACCAGATCTCCTTTGCACACTGAATTAATTGAATTCTTTAATAGACAGGTGGTGGAACTCTTGCTTATTTTATGAAAGCATAATCAGATTATGATAGACACACTGGTAAAAGAGGCGGACCAGTTAGATTCTATCATCAAAAAAGATCTTCTTTTTAATGTGCAAAAGGAAGAATATAACAGGATTTTTTCAAAAATAGACTCAGTAATTTGTGATGTTCAGAAACATAAGTGCCACAAGTTAGAGCATGATAGACTTGAGTATCTTGAGGGAAGAGCCTATCCAAGGCCAGCAATGCCTTATACTAGATCCAATGGTGAAATGAGGGAATCAGCAATGAGAGCCAATCAGATGGAAGGAGTCAGTAGTGACAACTATAACAACACCGCCCCTTTGGATCAGCCTCTACCAAGAAGGTCCAAAAGGATTTACAGCCATGTAAACGGTGTGCAGAGGAATTTTCAAGGGTGTCTACAGCAGCACAATTACCATCCTCACCCTGGAATTGGGGGAGGAGAACAGGAGGGAACAGGCAACAGAATTATTGGTAATGACCAAAGCCATTGAACAGGAGCTTCTTGAAGGTTCAGGTACTGTTATGGGATAACCTCTTAACGTTTTTACTAATCATAGCGGTGATTTCAAAATTTATAACTACTCTCACCATGTTTTTCAGGATGAACTTGGTTCACTTCTTAGTAAGGGATTGACTTTTGTGCCCACAGCTTTCTCGAACATTGAAACACTAATGATTGATTTAAATCTTTTTCTTAGAAAGATTACTTTTAAAATACTGTTTAATGGTGTTGAAAACTTGTACACTTCTAACATATTGTGGAAAAGTAGTATTTTTAACCCTAAACTAGCAATGCCTTTAATAATGTTTGAAAAGATTTGTGAGTGGAATTTCAAGACTATGTTACAACAATATTCTAGAGAACCCAAAGTATATAATTTGTGTGAAAGTGAAAGGAAGTTACTTCGAGAACTTATGGCCAACAAAGAGCTAAGAGTTATGAAGCCTGACTTGGGGGGGGGGGTCATTATCTTTAAGAGGATTATTTGGACAGGATGTTTAAACATTTGTTTGACGAGGATTTTTATGAACAAGTATCTTTAAATTTTATTAATATATCCTATAATAGAATTAGGGTGTTCCTGAAAGATATGTTTGACAAAGGAGAAATTTCTTTTGAATTATATGAATTTTTGCAAGTGAAATTTCCTCGTATACCTACCCTGTTTGGCATCCCTAAAATACATAAATATTGGACTGACCCCCATCCATGCAACCTATTGTAAGTGGCAGCACTTCTATTACACATCCCATGGCCACCTTTATTGACCAGAAGGTCAAATCTCTAGTTCAGGCTGAAACTCACATTATTAAGAACTTGTGGAACTTTCTATAATGGATTATTACTCAAACTTGAGTGAACCCTTGCTTTCTAGGAAAAAAAGTTGAGGATTAATATCATTTTCTT
>NC_056744.1:1347735018-1347797518 GCF_019279795.1 Protopterus annectens
TTGGGTTTTTAAAAATTTATTGATGTTACGGTTATAGTTGATGGAGTTGGTAAAGGAGAGTAATGCAGTAGTGGTGCTGTGGGAAGGTCTGAATCCATGTTGACTATTGGCAAGTAGGTTATTGTGGAGAAGGTGGTTTAGTAGTTGTTTATGGATACATTTTCCATGATTTTAGCTATAGGTGATAATAGTGCTATGGGAAAGTTAGAGAAGTCATTAGACTTGCCCCCTTTGTGAAGGGGAATGATGTGGGATATTTTCCAGATAGAAGGGACAATACCCTCCTTTATAGATCTATTTATTAGGATGGCAATGGGATAGGCAGTGGCTTTAGCTCCTATTTGCAGGTATTCTGCAGGGAGCTTGTCTGCAGATGGGGTGGTAGGTTTTAGTTTTTGGAGTAGAGATTGGATATAGGAGGTAGATACAGGTTGTAGGTGAAGGGGAGGAAGAGTAGTTTTTGAGCTAGGTAAGAGTAGTTTAGAAGTGTCAGAAGAAAGGTGGTTTGCAAGAGTTTGGATGGCATTGGTGAAGAAAGAGTTAAAGTCATTGGCTATTTGTGTGGGATTATCTGGGTCAGAATCCTGAGGGTTTGGTGTGATTGCTTGGCCAGGGGATAGAAGATTATTAATACTAGTCCAGAATTTTTTTGGTTCTTTTATGGTGTTTTTCTGTAGTTGAAAGTAATAGCTCTTTTTATCTGTCAGAATAGCTTTTTTGGTGCTGTTTCTCAGCTCCCTAAAGTTTTGGTGGTCAGTTTGGTTTTTGGTAGACCGCCATTTATCCCAGGATTTATTTCTGAGAATAATTTTTTGCTTCGTATTCTTGGTTAGCCAGGGTGCTGCTTTTGTTTTGGTTCTAATGGTACGGCTTGGGGCATGGTGATCTAGGATAGATAGGAATGTAAAGTTGAAGTATTCAACTGCTTCATTAAGTGGGAGATGTTTCAATGGGGCCCAATTACAATGTATTAGTTTGGCTAGAAACTGTGTAGAGTTAAAATTTTTTTTGTAGAGTTTTATATGTGGTAGGTAAGGTTAGGTTAGTTTTGTATCTAATGATATAGGTTAGAGAGTGGTCACTAAGATCATCTGGAAGGATGCCTGTGTTGTAGGTTTGTAAGGGAGTATTAGTAAGAATCCAGTCCAATGTGGTTTCAGTATTATTGGTTTTATTAGTTCTAGTAGGACTATTAATGAGTTGTTTGAAGCCATATAGGTTGATATGGGAAGTGGGGTTATTACTGTTACAGGAATGCCAATCTATGTTAAAGTCTCCTAAGACTAGTGTCTCTTGAGGGAGTTTAGTTGATAGTAGGTCAAGGATGTGTTGAAGGGTGTTGATATTATTTCCAGGAGGAGATAAGCACAGATGATATTTATGGATTTAGTAGTATTGACTTGAAGTTTGAACTGATAACTTCAGCGTTATTGTCAATGGTAAAAGTCAGATTTAAGGTACTAATTTGGAGTTTTGTTTTATACAGAATTGCTACCCTCCTCCCTTTTTGGCAGTACGGTCTAGTCTAATGATGTTATAACCAGGTGGGGTGATTTCACTGTCATTAATTGAAGGCTTTAGCCAAGTTTCAGTTAAACATAAAATATCAGATTGATAGACTTCTAGAAGGGCATGAAGTTGACTAGTTTTGTTACAGATACTTCTTATATTGAGATGGGCAATAGACAGAGAATTGGTGGGTTTGGAGAATGAGAGAGATGTAGTTTTGTTTTGTATTTTGTGTGTAATGGTTTCATTATGATGTGGGCCTGGATTAGGATGAATATCTCCATCCAGTAGAAGGTGGAGGAGTATGAAATATTTTTGTTGTGGAACTTTATAGGAGGAGTCAAATATTTTCCTGGTTCTAGGTTTCTTGAATATGAAGTGTGCTAGTCTATGGTATTTGGCTAATAGATAGTTGGCATGTATGGTTGGGTTTAAGAAGGTAGGAGATAAATGTGTTGTAGAGATAGAGGTGTATTTTGAAGGTATTGAAAGAGAAGAATTAAGTGGATGTTCATAAGAGGTTAAGAGGTAAGTAGATATAAGAGAAGATATAAGTAGCAGACAGATAAGTGTTTTAAGTTGTGGATGGATGGATGATATAGGCATATTACGTTATATGGAGGTTAGTAAATAGGTGAGATATAGTTTAAAGGTGTGGTGTGGGGTAGATGTGAGAGTATAAAGATAGGGGATAAGGTGGGTTTGTAAAGTAGTGGGAGAGGTGTTAAGATAGGGGAGGTGCTAGGTTAAATTAGTGGGTGTGGTGTTGAGAAAGCAGGTTGGGTTAGTTAGGGATGTTAGAAATCTGATTGGAGTGAACTGGATAGGGTGTGGCTATTATTGTTATAAATGTAGGACCTCTGGGGGCGGGTGGAAATTGGGGGCAGGGTAGGGGAGCGGAGTGAGCCCGCAGGGCGAACGGAGCGGGTAGAGACAAGAGAGTGAACTACAAAGGAAGACAATCAGTGGAATGAGAGAATTTAGCAGGTAAGGTAGAGAGTGAGGAAGAGGTAGAGGTAAGTAAACAGGCTGGTATGAGGAAGATATACCTAACAGAGAGGTAGAGTATAGAAATAAAGTTAAAGGAAAAGAGAGGGAGGTGTATAAGAATGTCTATAAAGAGAAGGACTTGAGAGAAAGAAACAGGGTGGGGAGGTCTATTAGAGAAATTAATGTAGTGAGGTGAGATACAGATTGGAAATGGTAAAGCGCCACCTAGTGGACAGTAAGTGATTGTGACTGAAAGTTCATATACAAGGGTATCAGGCTATGAGAGAGGGAGTAAGGTTACTTTTAAAAGCAAAGAGTATTGGCTGTTTACAAGCATTAGGTAAAAGGATCAAAACAAGAAGGCTGGGGAGGTAGTAGGCTGCTGGCTATCCTAAATAGGGAACTTGCTTAGCATAACAGGGAATTTTTAATCCTGAAATTCATAAAACAATGGTCTATTATCCAGAACAGCACATACTTTCACTGTGTTAAAAACACGGGCCTCTCAGGGAGCAGGAGGGTAGTTTCTTTTGTTTCAGGTTGCTGTTCTTATAATTCCAGGAAGGTTTGTTTGAGGTAATAGTTACTTGAATTTACTTGTGCTGCAAGCTGGATATAATGGAAAGAGAAAATAAGTGAGGAAGATTATACAGAGATTAGAAAGCACAAAGGAAAGCAGGTTAAAGAATACAGTTCTATAACATTTATACTAAACAATTACAATACTGATCTTCTTTTAAGTCATATGTTCACAACACATTTAACTTGCTTGTAAGCATCAATATTAACACTTAGAAACATAAGGATGGCTGTAAGTCTGGTAGCTCTACTAGTCAACACCAGTTTAGCTTTAAAATCAAAAACCTCTACAAGTACAGTATTTATTTCAGATAGATAGAGCTATATTGGCTTATCTTAGGAAGCAGATCTTACATACAGATAACAGTTGTGAAATATCTAAATGCACTGTGACTACAAATACATTAAACAGAAAAGAAATTATCAGATCAAGAAGCAGCCGACATGCTTATTACTAACGTCGTGAAGAAAGTTTCTCTGTTCACTGTGACAGAGGGAGATTTGAGCAGCCTATCTGTCCCTGGAGGAGTGGTTTCAACCCAGAAATTAGTAGTTTATTGGCCATTTTGGGTTAATTTCTCTCTCTTTCATTTCCCTGCTATAAAACCACATTTGCAAGGTATTTGCACTAGTATACAGCTCGGCGAGCTCCTGTCTGGTGCCCTGCAGAGTTCTACAGCAGCAGATAGACAAAAGAGAGACTTTGGAGTGATTAAGTATAATTTTTCTGTATTTTCTTGCTGCCTTTAGCTAACTCCACCTAAAACACAGATTTTCTAGAGTTTCTGTGATTTAAAAAACTTGTTTCAGCTACATATTATAATTATTCTAATGCCTGCACTTTAACAAATGCATTTTTGTGTTTAAATTACCTGTTTAACTGTTGTATGCTACACATTCAAGTGTGATAGCCATTTCTGTGCATTTAAAGTGTTTTTTGATTGTATTTGCTTTATTTTCTGAAAAAAAAAAACAAACAAAAAATACTTGTTTTCCTGCCTTTCTAAGATAGTATAGTCCAGTTTTCAGGTAAGTGCTGAATTCAGGGCTGTGTTACAAGTTCTGGGTTTGCACATACCTTACTTGGATAGAAGAAAGTTTCTCTGTTCACTGTGACAGAGGGAGATTTGAGCAGCCTATCTGTCCCTGGAGGAGTGGTTTCAACCCAGAAATTAGTAGTTTATTGGCCATTTTGGGTTAATTTCTCTCTCTTTCATTTCCCTGCTATAAAACCACATTTGCAAGGTATTTGCACTAGTATACAGCTCAGCAAGCTCCTGCCTAGTGCCCTGCAGAGTTCTACAGCAGCAGAGAGACAAAAGAGAGACTTTGGAGTGATTAAGTATAATTTTTCTGCATTTTCTTGCTGCCTTTAGCTAATTCCGCTTAAAACGCCAATTTTCTAGAGTTTCTGTGATTTAAAAAGCTTGTTTCAGTTACATATTGTACTTATTTTACTGCGTGCACTTTAACAAAGTTGTTTTTGTGTTTAAATTACCTGTTTAACTGTTGTAGGCTACACACTCAAGTGTGATAGCCATTTCAGTGCATTTAAAGTATTTTTTTGATTGTATCTGCTTTATTTTCTGAAAAAAACAAAAATAAAATAATTGTTTTCCCACCTTTCTAAGCCAGTATAGCCCAGTTTTCAGATTAGTGCTGAATTCAGGGCTGTGTTATAAGTTTCTGTGTTTGCCCATCCCTTACTTGGATAGAAGGAAGTTTCTCTGTTCACTGTGACAGAGGGAGATTTGAACAGCCTATCTGTCCCTAGAGGAGTGTTTTCAGTCCAGAAATTAGTAGTTTATTGGCCATTTTGGGCAAATTTCTATCTCTATCATTTCCCTGCTATAAAACCCGCATTTGCGAGGTTTTTGCGCTAGTATACAGCTCAGCAAGTTTCTGCCTGGTGCCCTGCAGAGTTCTACAGCAGCAGAGAGACAAAAGAAAGACTTTGGAGTGATTATCATTTTTCTGCATTTTCTTGCTGCCTTTAGCTAATTCTGCCTAAAACACCGATTTTCTAGAATTTCTGTGATTTCAAAAGTTTGTTTCAACTACATATTGTACTTATTTTACTGCTTGCACTTTAACAAAGTTGTTTTTGTGTTTAAATTACCTGTTTAACTGTTGTAGGCTACACACTCAAGTGTTATAGCCATTTCAGTGCATTTAAAGTATTTTTTTGATTGTATCTGCTTTATTTTCTGAAAAAAAACAAAAGAAAAATACAAAAAAAATACAAAACAAATACTTGTTTTCAAGCCTTTCTAAGCTAGTATAGTCCAGTTTTCAGGTTAGTGCTGAATTCAGGGCTGTGTTACAAGTTTCTGTGTTTACCCATACTTTACTTGGATAGAAGGAAGTTTCTCTGTTCACTGTGAGAGAGGGAGCTTTGAGCAGCCTATCTGTCCCTGGAGGAGTGTTTACAGCCCAGAAATTAGTGGTTTATTGGCCATTTTGGGCTAATTTCTATCTCTTTCATTTCCCTGCTATAAAATCCGCATTTGCGAGGTTTTTGCACTAGTATACAGCTCAGCAAGCTCCTGTCTGGTGCCCTGCAGAGTTCTACAGCAGCAGAGAGACAAAAAAGTGATTTTGGAGTGATTAAATATAATTTTTCTGTATTTTCTTGCTGCCTTTAGCTAACTCCACCTAAAACACAGATTTTCTAGAGTTTCTGTGATTTAAAAAACTTGTTTCAGCTACATATTGTACTTATTTTAATGCCTGCACTTTAACAAAGACGTTTTTGTGTTTAAATTACCTGTTTAACTGTTGTAGGCTACACATTCAAGTGTGATAGCCATTTCTGTGCATTTAAAGTGTTTTTTGATTGTATTTGCTTTATTTTCTGAAAAAAAAAATACTTGTTTTTCCGCCTTTCTAAGCTAGTATAGTCCAGTTTTCAGGTAAGTGCTGAATTCAGGGCTGTGTTACAAGTTCTGGGTTTGCACATACCTTACTTGGATAGAAGAAAGTTTCTCTGTTCACTGTGACAGAGGGAGATTTGAGCAGCCTATCTGTCCCTGGAGGAGTAGTTTCAGCCCAGAAATTAGTAGTTTATTGGCCATTTTGGGTTAATTTCTGTCTCTTTCATTTCCCTGCTATAAAACCCATATTTGCAAGGTATCTGCACTAGTATACAGCTCAGCAAACTCCAACCTGGTGCCCCGCAGAGTTCTACAGCAGCAGAGAGAGAGAAAATAAAGACTTTGGAGTGATTAAGTATAATTTTTCTGCATTTTCTTGCTGCCTTTAGCTAATTCCGCCTAAAATGCCAATTTTCTAGAGTTTCTGTGATGTAAAAGGCTTGTTTCAGTTACATATTGTACTTATTTTACTGCGTACACTTTAGCAAAGTTGTTTTTGTGTTTAAATTACCTATTTAACTGTTTTAGGCTACACACTCAAGTGTGATAGCCATTTCAGTGCATTTAAAGTATTTTTTTATTGTATCTGCTTTATTTTCTGAAAAAAACAAAAATAAAATAATTGTTTTCCCATCTTTCTAAACCAGTATAGCCCAGTTTTCAGATTAGTGCTGAATTCAGGGCCAGAAATTAGTAGTTTATTGGCCATTTTGGGCTAATTTCTATCTCTTTCATTTCCCTGCTATAAAACCCGCATTGTTGAGGTTTTTGCGCCACTATACAGCTCAGCAAGTTCATGCCTGGTGCCCTGCAGAGTTCTATAGCAGCAAAGAGACAAACGAGAGTCTTTGGAGTGATTATCATTTTTCTGCATTTTCTTGCTGCCTTTAGCTAATTCTGCCTAAAACACCAGTTTTCTAGAGTTTCTGTGATTTCAAAAGCTTGTTTCAACTACATATTGTACTTATTTTACTGCTTGCACTTTAACAAAGTTGTTTTTGTGTTTAAATTACATGTTTAACTGTTGTAGGCTACACACTCAAGTGTGATAGCCATTTCTGTGTATTTAAAGTGTTTTTTTATTGTATCTGCTTTATTTTCTGAAATAAAACAAACAAAATTTCAAAAAAAATACTTGTTTTCAAGCCTTTCTAAGCTAGTATAGTCCAGTTTTCAGGTTAGTGCTGAATTCAGGGATGTGTTACAAGTTTCTGTGTTTGTCCATACCTTACTTAGATAGAAGGAAGTTTCTCTGTTCACTGTGAGAGAGGGAGCTTTGAGCAGCCTATCTGTCCCTGGAGGAGTGTTTACAGCCCAGAAATTAGTAGTTCATTGGCCATTTTGGGCTAATTTCTATCTCTTTCATTTCCCTGATATAAAACTAGCATTTGTGAGGTTTTTGCACTAGTATACAGCTCAGCAAGCTCCTGCCTGGTGCCCTGCAGAGTTCTCCAGCTGCAGAGAGTCAAAAGAGAGACTTTGGAGTGATTATCAGTTTTCTGCATTTTCTTGCTGCCTTTAGCTAATTCCACCTAAAACGCCCATTTTCTAGAGTTTCTGTGATTTAAAAAGCTTGTTTCAGCTATGTAGTGTACTTATTTTACTGCCTGCACTTTAACAAAGTTGTATTTGTGTTTAAATTACCTGTTTAACTGTTGTAAGCTACACACTCAAGTGTGATAGCCATTTCTATGCATTTAAAGTGTTTTTTTGATTGTATCTGCTTTATTTTCTGAAAAAAATAAAAATAAAAAAACAAAAAAATATACTTGTTTTACCTCCTTTCTAAGCTAGTATAGTCCAGTTTTCAGGTTAGTGCTGAATTCAGGGCTGTGTTACAAGTTTTTGTGTTTGCCCATACTTTACTTGAACAGAAGGAAGTTTCTCTCTTCACTGTGAGAGAGAGAGCTTTGAGCAGCCTATCTGTCCCTGGAGGAGTGGTTTCAGCCTAGAAATTAGTAGTTTATTGGCCATTTTGGGCTAATTTCTATCTCTTTCATTTCCCTGCTATAAAGCCACATTTGTGTGGTTTTGTGTGCTGGGCAGCACCGGTTAGCTAGGGTATAACTATTCCCAGCTCCACAAAGTCTAATCTTCATTTTTTCCCTTGGAACTAGACAAACTTTCAACTTCCCACTGACTAGGCTGAACAAGGAGATGGTTACTGTTAGCTGCATGCCAGGTGCCAGGATCTACCACATAACAGTTGGGAGGGTGGCCTAATGGTTAAGGTGTTTGCCTTACAAACACATGGTGCAGGGTTTGAGTCTCACAAGGGATAATTGGCTAGGCTTAAAATGGCTCACAAGGGCAATTAGCTTAGTACCAACCTAAACACAAGCACTCAGGTCACTCCAGAACAAGTACAAATATGACTCTGTCATTGTCCATGTTGGTGTGAATGACCTGAGCCATACCTCCCTGGACTACATGAAAAGAGACATGGAAGAGCTCTCTGATCACGTAGCCCAGGCCGGTATGACCCTGACCCTGAGTAGCATCCTGCCCTCACCGAGAATGATACCACAGTATAAAGAAAAAATTATCAATTTCAACAATTTGCTAAGTCTCTGGTGTCATTCAAAGGGGATCCATTGTCTGTCTGCCTGGGATGACATGCTCAACAAGCCATGCTGCTTCACTAGAGACGGCTTGCACCTGTCACCCTTAGGCTTTCAAATACTGGCCAAGGCTCTTGCCACCCCCATAGTGCCTTTTTTAGGCAAGGCTCAAAGTTCAAACCCACCGCCATAAATAGCACATGTAACAAAAAACTGAGGGTGATGCTACTCAATGTCAGAAGTCTATACCTCAAAATGCACACACTCGAGGCACTCCTCAGTATGGAGAAAATCGATATATGTGCAGTAACAGAAACCTGGTTTAAGGCTCCAGAGAGCACCCCAGCACTACCAGGCTACAACTCATACCATACATTTTGGACCACAGAACCCGGACCGAAATACAAAAGGCGGGGGCGTATCCATATTCATCAAGGATACCCACACCTGCAGGTTAGTGGCACAGCACGATGCTTCAGAGATCATCCACATGCAACTAACAATGGGCAAAACTGCAATTCAAATTGTAGCTTACTACAGATCACCCACCATGTCCCAGTACCCCCATTCTGCATTTCTGGAAACACTGGGAAATATAAAGGTCCTACCAAACACCCTAATATTGGGTGATTTCAATTACCCAAACATTAATTGGGAGAACTACTGAAGTATTAACTCTCTTGCCCAAAATTTCCTAGAATTTATAAACTCAAATGCCCTGGATCAACTGGTCAACAATCCCACCAGAGGTGACAACATATTGGACCTGGTCATCACCAATATGGGTGACCGGTGCTCCTCACTGGTTAGATCTGACCATAAACAAATCACTTTGGATATCCACATTCTGCCCCCACCCCTGGATAAGGAAACCACCGTGAAAAACTTTGCAAAAGCAAACTTCACATTACTTAAGACCGAGGTGGAAAGTTTCAAAGCCCCCATGCTAAAGGATAACATTGTCCAAGCTGCAAAATCCTTTACTAATGCATTCTACGGGCACCTGCAAGAATGCATGGATCTTGCTATTCCAAGCAAAACCAAGACTCACTCCTCCAAGAAAAGGAAACCAGTCTGATGGACTCCTGCCATAAACAAACTATGCAATAGAAGGAGGAAACTAATACAGAAAAGAGTAAAATCCCAAGACGGGAAGACATCCCTGATCAGTATCAGCAAGAAACTACGATCCCTCATAAAATAATCCAAGGTGAGTTTCGAAAGAAAAATTGCCAAGGACTCCAAAGATAACCACAAGGCATTCCTTAGCTATGTCAAGAATCTAAGTGGAAATGCTCAGATCTGCTCTGAGTTAGTGCAGAATGGTACAAAATACACTGAACATCATCCTTTGCCAACATCTTGGCAAACAGGTTCAGTGCAAACTTCACCCCCTGTCACCCCCAAAAGGGCCCATAACCATACCAGAAGAATGTAGAGCTCCTGAAATCACAGACACTCAGGTTGAAACAGCCCTCTCCAAAGCCAAAAACACAGCATCAATGTGGGACCGAACGGAGTCCCAGGCTGTGTCCTACATGAGCTCAAAGACGATCTAACCCTTCACCTAAACACACTGTTCAAACTCAGCCTCTCCACAGGTTACGTACCAATAGAGTGGCGCATAGCAACGGTTATTCCGCTCCACAAAGGTGGAGCCACAACTATCGCCCTATAACCTGACTAGCTTGGTCTGCAAGGCTATGGAGTGCATCATCATGGAACTCATTAACAGAGACATTGGGAACCTCCAAACACTGGACCCTACCCAGTTCGGCTTTGTTAAGGGCAGATCATGCATCCTAAATGTGGTGGACTTCTTTGAGACAGTTACCAAGGCTATAGATGAGGGAAAGGTGGTACACACAGCCTACCTAGACCTCGCAAAGGCCTTTGACACCATTCCCCATTCTGGTATTATAGACAAGCTCGCCAGCTTGAACATAAACCCCTACGTCACAAGATGGGTTGCCAACTGGCTCACGGACAGAACCCACATGGTAAGAGTTGCAGGAGCTAGGTCTGACTCTAAACTGGTTACAAGTGGCGTTCCCCAGGGTTCAGTTCTAGGACCCCTCCTGTTCGGCATATACTTCTCAGAGGTACAGGCAAGCAGAGGAGGACTATGGCTGACCAAGTTCACAGGCGACTGCAAACTAGGGGCTATAATTTACTCTCTGGCTGACACAGACATCCTCCAAAAGGGTCTCACTGAGACGGACACCTGGTGTCAAAATCATGGCCTCAAGCTAAATGCCAAAAAGTGCATAGTCATCCCCTTTGGAAAAAACAAAGTACCCACAAACTACCACATAGGTGGTAGTCCCCTAAATACAGAAGACGTAATAAGGGATCTGGGGACCAAAGTTTATAGTAAACTCTCCTTTGATAATCACATTGCCAAAGTGGTTAGAAAATCCTTCTATGTGGCACACCTTATCACAAAAGGGTCCGCATCCAGATCAAAAGAGGTCATTGTGCCCCTCTACTCATCGCTCATCAGACCCATCATAGAGTACAATGCCCCATTTGGGATGTATCTTACAAGACACCTGCAACAGCTGGAAAGACCACAGAAGTACCTCACCAAGAGGATCACTGGCCTCAAACAGATGCCCTATGCAGCTCGACTGAAAAACTCCAGCTGTACTCGGTTGCATATCGCCTACTCAGAGGTGATCTCTGCCTGACATACAAGGCCATGTCCAACCCAGAACTGGTCGACATGCTCCACATAAAGAAAAGCTTATCCCCTCAAGCCACATGCTCTAGGGATCTAAACCTCACCACAACAATAAATAGGACATGCTGGAGGGATAGATTCCTGTCCCAGAGACTTCCCATGCTTTGGAACATGATTCCAATCTACATTAGGCAGAGCTCCTCACTAACACTCTTCAAGAGAAACCTTGACGAATGGATGGGAAACAGAAAGTTTACCCCAGGGATCACTTCAGTGGCTCTGCTGGACAGAGGCACAGGGAACTAATCTAAGGGGGCGTGAAAGCCAACACATTCTGGCCTTCGGGCAGATAGCCTAGTACCTACCTATGAACCTATGAACCTAAGTACAGAAATGAGTCACTCAATAAAAGGATACAGTATATTGGAGAGAAGTTCTGAAGCAAGAAAAGTGCACAATTTTAGTACAGTTCTGAACTTTTGATCAAACTAAAACAAAAAACACAAGAAATAGTGAATTATTAGTATCAGGTAAGTGTTGAAAAGGAAAAACTTTCCTTTAAGAAATTTTTCATTAGAGTAATTAAATAGGAAGAAATATTACCTGGATAGGCAGAAAAAAGGCTAAACAACAAGTTTCTCTAAGAACGAAAGTTAAATTGAAACTGAAAGTGTTAGCAAAGTACTCTTTTCAAGGGGAAAACAACTGACAGAGGCAAAAGAAAGAGAGATGGCAGTAATCATTTACCCTATGATAATGGAAATGTGATATAAAACAGAGACAAAGGAGAAGGCAATGCATATTGAGAGACAAGATAACCTTGAAAAGAGTCCTAATGATATTCTTGTTGAGACAAATTGCAGAAGCACGAAGCACACTGCCCATGTAGTTATACCCATGAGGACACTTTTTATACAAGGCAGGTGTGACCCCAAAATATCCCATCCACTTTTTGCAGAATGAAGTGGCAGCCCTTTTGCCCAGCAAATACTGTTTGAGAAAACAGTTGTGCTAGATAGCAGTATCCTAAATGTATCCAGTTCACCTGCTTTATAGTAGAGTGATGGCCCTGTTGCCCAGCAAATATTGTTCAAGAAGCTATGAAGTTTGGTACTGGCACCATGTACCTTCTGTAAACCAAATTCCAGAGTGTACATGTGTTTTAGATGAAAGTGTCCTTACAGATAGAAGAATATGCAGAGTGAACAGCGCATAGTATTTTCCATCTTGTGCTAATGCTCATATTTCCTTAGAAAGCTACTCTACTTTGTGTAGCATCTATACTTGCATAGCCTCTTTCCCCCCACAGTTTATGTATACTTCAGTCATGCATACTATTATACAATTCATGGGAGATGCATCTTTCTCCTTAACTAGTGCAACTGCCATGATGATTGTAGACATGGCTGTGCCTACTAATCATCTCATACTGCTCCATGAGGTATCAGTCGTTAAACTAAGATGTACAACACTTGTTTCTTTAAGTGTATTTAATGGTTTTGCATCACTCCTTTTGTAATTTACCATTTGTCTTTGAAAAGTTATATTAACTTTTTGATTTTTATGTATCTAGCTCTGAAGAAGTTCTTTTAAAAAATGAAAATGCTAACCTTGATCTATACTGCATTCTGAGTTTTTAGTCATTGAGTGTTTTTCTTGTGTTAGACTGGATACGGACAAATAACCCAAACATTACTTCTGGCATATTAATACTCATTATCTTACCTATATAGTATGGAATAAATCTATTGTAAGTGTTAATAACTCAGTCATCTGGTTTAGATCTCAAAAACAGTCTAACACAGTGTATTTGGTACCCCCTGCAGTACCTTCCCCTAGACAATGCCGTGTAGTTCTTCAACAACTCATTCTTAGTAGTCCTAGACTAGTTAGTGTCATAAAAAGAAAATAAAGTGTACTCAATCCTCTTCCTTACCACTTCAAACAAACCAAACAATGAATCTGAGAAACAATGAGTCAGCTATATGAAATATAACACCTCATCACCAACAAAGCAAGAATACCAAACATTTAGAAACATGTCAAAAAAGATGTCCGTCACTGGGCAATATTTTACAAATACGCAGTGTGCTCATATGGATAACCCAAATCAGTTTAATAAATACACTAGTAAAACCCGATAAACAGAAACAACCCAATCCATAACCAAATGAGTGCAACTGCAAAACAGTTTTTAATCTAAACTCACATTTAATCAGTCAGCCACAGCTCTAATAACTACAAAAAACATTGTCTAAATCACTCTGTAGCTATGAAGATAACAATGGGACTTTCAAATTATACCCTACCTCAGCCTACAATATCAAAAACGTTATAAAGAAGCCAGAACTGACACCTCTAGCACCAGATAATCTTTCCCCACAATAAGTCCATTTGGCAGCAGAAGAAACAGCATATCCCATATCAGTACTGACAACAAGATCTATCAAACAAATCTAGAAACCGTCATATATAATCCTTTTATACAAGGGAAATTCTTTTGTAGATTTTCTTCTAATTACTAACCAATAGCCACCCTATTTCTAATATCAAAACCCCCAGAGAAATATATACATAAAAATACTCAGACATCTCCTAAGAATAATGTATTGTCTCCAACACAGCACGGTTTCATCCAAATTTTACTACTGAATCTGTTTTACTGAACATTATAAACAGAGTCAATAAACAAAACAATGATGCAAGTGAGCTGTTGTGTTTAGATAGATGAAAATAATTTGATACTTTATCACATGAGCTCCCCATCAGCCAATTATCCTCTCTAAATATAGACACTCTTAACTCCTAATTGATTTAAAAGCTGTTAAGCCTATGTCCATTGCATGTTAGGTGGAGTGATACATATTCCATGCATCTAACAGTCAAAGTTGGGAGTCTTACATGTTTCTATTTTATTCACATTATTATCCAAAATATACATTGATGGTATATATAAAGAAGCACCAAGTACCACCCTACAATAAAGAGATGGTACCACTCTAATCATATCACCTACATTCTCTCATCTTCAAAAAACACACAAGCTGCTTTCAGTTTCAAAGAAATGTGACTAATCTTACTTTCACTAAGTGCAAAATGCAAGGAAATCTAAACACTTATGATATTATGACTGCCTCTCTTGCTGAACCATGTGTTGGCAACCATCAAGCCATTTGCCATACAGAAGTCTAGAATAGCCTCTCCTTCTTTATTTCTGTTGCCTCACCATCATACCTGTCAACTGTACAGACTTTTACAGAATGTCCAGATTTTTGTCTCATATTTATGGCCCATTTCTCATATAGTTGTGGTTTTCTGGCATATTATTAAGGGTTGAAGTTAGAAAATTATGACAGAAGTTTGAGTTTCAGACTTCATACTCTTCAGAAAATTCATGCTAATGCAAAACCTGCTATTCTATCAATTTTCTAAGTTTGTAAGAACAATATGTAAAACGTGTCTCTATTTTTTGGGTCTTTGCCCCCCCCCCCAATAATGATGGCTTTGTCCATATTTTTTGTTCTAAGAGGTTGAGAGGTATGCTCACCATGTAGAACTAGGATGCCCTCATATCTTATTCTGTCTGTCCTGTTATGTGCATTCAGGTCACCCCTTTATACCATTTCATGTTGTCCTGGTTTTTCTAGTAGGTCTGAGCTATTTTACATGTGGGACATATACTAAGTCATATGACATTAAGTATAGTAAACAAGGTTGCATAATTCATATGGGTTTTACATGTGCTATACAAAATAGACACATAGCTATACTGCAAACTATACAAGTACTTTGTATATGTAAAACAGTAAATGTTTTGACTGTATTACCCTATAATATACATGCAAACTGTTTACTGTTTTATATTGATTTTGTATTGCCATTATACTTTACATGTTTGTTAACATGTCTTGTAAATGAAGATTTATTTTTCCCAGGCTTCATCTGCAAAGGTGCAATTAGCCCAGTGGTATTGCCCAGTCAACAAATGGAAATAAATACATAACCAAACCAAATAAATAAAGCAATGAGAAAATAAATTCATAGTGTTCAATACTTCAAGTTAATAAAGAATGGAAACAAAAAAAATTAAGTAAGGCAGATCCATGAACTGACACTAAACAATACCCATATGGCTTGCCTTTTCTATTGAATACTAGAATACTATCATATCTCTGTGTCTATATATAAATTAATAAATAAATAAATATATATATATATATATATATATATATATATATATATATATATATATATATATATATATATATATATATATATATATACATATATATATTTATACATCTAGAGAGAGATGATGCATACACATATCTATTTCTATAGAAACATATATGTATATAAATCATAAATATTTTTGTTTATTCATGTTTTCTAATGAGATTGAAAAAATTATTGTTTAACAATACTGGCATCAATGTATTTCAACTCATGACAAAATATCATTAAAATGAATTGTCTGTGTTATGGGAAGATATAGCTACATTACTTGTGAAAATCATCAGTATACCAAATGCTAGTGATTATATAAGATGAATAAGCAGCATTTCCAATGATAACAAACTACATGAAAGCAAAATTAAACAGTGGAATTTTAAAATGCCAGATTAAGGTCATAAGATCATTAGAAGGCAATGTTTGTATTTAAAAAAGCATGACTATTCATAAGCCTTCCAACAACAGTGCTCAACATGATGATGAAGGAGATGGTCTTTTTGTTGGATAACCCCTGATACCCAAAGCACTAACTATGCACTGGCCATCTTTTCTGGTTGACAGACAGTCCAGTTCTCACCCTCAGAACTAGTCAACTACCAAACCTCATGTAACAAGTTATTTGAATGGTAAAAGAAGGGGTGGAGAATATAAGTATTTATAAAAGAAAATGCTACTCCAAATAATGTCCTCAAACATTAGTATTATTTGAGGCAAAGACTCAGTAGGGTTAAAACTCAGTACAACAGTAACCACTGAAGAAGAGACTGGAGACAGAATGACCAGCTGCTGGTGAATGGTACTATGTCTAAACAAATACATGATTTTGTATTGTAAATAACCTATTGTATACAAAATGTTTTGTATCCCAAATGTTCATGTAGATGTCACCAACTATCTATTTCTGCCCATTATAATGGCTGTGGGTGTCAAATATTGAACCTTTGGCTATGGTTTAAGAAATTGTTTTGCAGCTTGCATTAAAACAAGTATGGAACTCAATCCCCCTCCAATCAGACTCCTCGTTAATGCACATACCTTCAAAGATAAATTAAACTCTATCTACTTGGCTCTTGGCTATTCTCCTGCTATTTCTTGGACTAAATTATGCCTAAACTGCCACTTCTGTTGTTTTGTTGTCTTTACTTACCACTTGATAGGTATTTCTGTCCAGCAACATTCCAGCTCATACTCATTACCTTCAACATCTACCTCAACTTCACTACAACTTTATTTTTTTTCTATAGCACCTAACAGATGTATACTCAATATTCACATTTTCTCACCTACTCTTTGCTTTCTACTCATATCTCCCAAACCACCTCTCTATTATTTCTCCTATCCATAAAATTTTAAAATTGTAATTTGACATATTAAACCTTACGGTATAAGCCAAATTGTTTTGTATTAATATGCAATAACTATATTCATTTATTGTATGTACCTATGTATTATAACTTGAAGCTTTCCATTTTTTCTCTTGTATAAAATTGCCTATTTTGTTACTGAACCTTTTCTCTCCAGGCATCCTCTGAAAGTGGGCTACCAGAACCCAATTGGACTACCCCATCAACAAAAGCAATAAATAAAATAATTACCTCTCTTTTGTCCCATACTTGACAGTCACTTTCTCTTTTCTGTTATTTTTTTCTGTCTTCAACTCTTTCTATGACAAAATGCATACGATCGTATCTAACCAAATGTACTAATACTTAACTGCACCCGATGCTGATTATGTGCTGCAAAACATATTTGATAATTTCATAAATATCTACTTTATTGATCATCAGTTTGTATGTAGTGCTGCTAATGTTACTTGAGCATTCTGTTTGCTATATAAGTACTACAATAATTAGTTGCCATGCAGCTTTGCATATAATGCTGCTAAATGTTACCCGAGTATCATGTATATATACGATTTTATTATTTCTCATTGGGCTTTTCTCCCTACACTGCAACCAAAATGGCGCTTGTTTGCCCTGTTGGACTTTCTCAGTAAACAAAAGGAAATAAAACAAATAATAAACAGATATTTTTATGTTAGACATGCATTTAATTGTTTAATGAAATTAAAAGAATGCCTTTAAATGAGAATTTAATAATGTGTCAGATGATATTATTAGTACATAGTTATTCTACAAGAAGAATAGATTGAGAGAATAATTGCCTAAATCTATATTAAAAATGGAAGAGTGAATGTTTCTGTGATACCCCTGCACTGGCTCGGTAATCAAGGATCCTCAATCCCCACCACTAACATCAGCGAGGGATGTGCTCATTGGGAGGATGAACAGTACACACACAGTAAAGTACAATTTCCCTTAAGAGCACACAGAGATCACAGTCAGTCTGGGGCTGTTTTCTCTCTCTCTCTCTCTCTAGATCTCTAATCAGATTCCCCACTGGCACAGCTATAGGGTTAAGATCTCAGCTGAGTGGTAAACGCAAAACCTCCAGCACCCTCTCTGTCCAACCAGTGCTTTGTGTCCCTGCCCAAGTAGCTGACACACACACACATTGGGATTTGATTTATATACAAACACACAGACACTCCTGCGAAATGCTGGCACAGGTTCTCCAGCTGTGCCCCCTTCTGCTCAGACTATACGGTAGTACCACTTGCCACCAACCACCCTTATCAGCTACTATAAAGACCCTTAACAAAGGGTCTCCAATTCTACTGTGCAATGTTACTATTATCATAATGATAAGCATGACTAAGACTTGAAGGCTATTTAGGAGTGGCTTGTACAGTATCACCAAATTCATATGCAAGTACTTTAAGAGCTTGTATATCTCTACACAAAACCAGCCACAATTAATAGATTTAAATATATTTAATAATAAAAAAAAACACAAGACAAAACTCATTAACTCAGCACAGTGACAATAGAGAGTTCACAATCATAGGGAATACTTTAAAGTAACATAGCAGGACAGTCTCACTTAAAAACAGAAAACATATAACTAACCTTGCTATATTCCTATCTATCTCTAAACAAAACTAAGTTCTAAATAACTTACTTACAGAGCAAGGACAAGTGCTGGTGAGATGTTTACATGTCTAGAACAAGATACAAAATGCATTCTCTCTCTCTCTGATAGCTCTTAAGTTAATAATACACATTACTGCTGGGTTAGCTAGATGACATCACTATTTGACACTTGCATCTAGTTCCCAGGCTAAACATATACCAACAGAATTTAACATGTCTCTATGAAAAATACTTATCTCTTAGAAGCTGACAATTCTCTCTTAGAAGCTTGCCAGAAACTGGAAGTCATAAAACAATTACCTTGGAAACCTGTAATTACCTCTGCTTACAGACAATAGCAAGAAGCCCCTAGCCTAGACATCTTGTCTATTAGCTTAAGATAAACCGACTTTATAACACAATGCAAAACTATTTACTTATCAACTTATTTTCTTAGAGTTTTGCAAGTTAACTCTGTATATCCCAATTTCTACTATGAAACATACATTTACATAGACATAGAGTTTATACACATTGCTGCTCTTTTCCAGCAAGGTGCACTGTGGTTACAATCTTGAAGCTCAGTACAGAACATATATATATTTTTTACATTTTTAAGGCAAGCATACAAACATACAAATCATATTACTATTCACAAATGACCTAGAATTATTTACAAAATTTTATCTAGGTGGGCTGGCAGTGTGACAGTTTCAATTAATGTTTGCTAATAATTTCACACACACACACACACACACACACACACACACACACACACACATATATATATATATATATATATATATATATATATATATATATATATATATAAATTTAAATCAGATGGACTTTTTTAAAGTTCTAAGGTATATTGGTACTTGACAGGCTACTGATCTATGAGGATCTTTAGAAGCCTAGCCTTATTTTCTAACAGTAGTTCTTGGCCCTTATGTTTTGCATAGAAATATCCCAATGATGAGCCAAACAAGAATACACTGGAACATTTACATGTTTTTGCTATCCAGGAGGGACAAGGGTAATAATCAAAGGGTGACTTTATGATTACCCATCTGTTCATCCTTCCCTGTGGCCCACACTTTTGCTCTTCCTTTCTTGTCTGACTAGGAAAATATTTTTCTAGAATATCCATTTATCAACATTTTATTGGCAATGTTTTTATGTTATTGAGTGGAAATATTGATCAGCTTATGGAATTTATGTTGCATATTTCATAGCAGCAGTTTCTGGATGTTTAAAATGAATTATGATTCTTAAATTATAACTTTTTTGGACGTTACAATTTTCAAAGATGAAGGCATTTGTGGTTTGGGTTCAAGGTTACATTTGAAACAGTGCAATAGTAATAGTTTGTTACATTTCCATAGTGCCTACCTCAAGAGTATGAAGTATGAAGCTTAATATAGTTAAAAGTCAAGCAAGACATGTAAGCATTTAACTAGTAGCTATTAAAGTCAGCAAGTTTAATCTGAGTGTTCATAAATTTGGTAAGACTTTGAATAAACAACTATGTTAGATGTAACAAGAACTGGTATGATTAAAAATCTTCAATGGATGGGAATAGAATTTACTGTTAATGCTGGGCAAATAATGAATATTTTTTGTAATTGGAAGATTTTGTCCAGCATACATATTTTAGCTGACGTTATTACTGACCAACTAATGATTTTTTTATTTACTAAAAGGGACAAAGATATTCAAAATTTTTTAGAGGTAACTAGGGACAATAAGGTCAGGGAACCTAATAAAACTAGCAGTGAGGGCTCTTATGATTGCTGAACCTGTATGTTTTAGAAATATATGAGTCAGAGCCCTTATTTTCTGCATACTCAAAATGGATGACTATATGGTATGACTGATAGGTCTACACATAATTACAGCAGTGTTATTGATGCGGCCTCATGTGACCAGTGTTGTGACTTTTACCTTGGAAACACTTACTGTAAAATACAAGAGAAAATTAAAGACCACATACACTTCTTTAAAAGGAAGGACGAATATAATGCCATGTATACTCATAACAAAGATTTCAAGGTTTTAATTTTTTTTATTTTTTTTTTGTCTTAGACAAGGTATATTACTGTGAAAGATGGGAGACATTAAACTGAAATTCAAAGTTAAAAAGGTAAACTGGAAGTTAAAGTTAAAATGAAAGTTTTTTTTCAGGATTAAATGAAATTTTCCAGTTCTTCCTGGGATACGTGCGAGGAGCTGTGATGTTGGCATGGAATGCTGAGTCTTGCAGAAATATCTGAGGATTCAGGTTGAAGACACTGCATTGACTTTAAGTGGTTTGCTCACTCATTAAGTGTTATACTTTGATGATGGGTCTCATTCAGAAACAGACAAAAATCTGCTGAGTCTTATATTGTTGAAAATATTGAAAAATCATTGGATTTGCTTAAAGCAACTGAGTTTTTAAAGAACTGGATTTAACTTTGTAACTTAGTGTTTCTTACACTTGTTAAATCTAGGTTCCACGACCTGCAAGGATTAAAGATAACACCTATCCTATCTTCAGCCATCTTTGTCTCTTTTTGTGAAACTGTAGTTATTTCTAGGGTATGAAAGGATCCATAAACATCTGTATAAACAACACAAACAAGACCCAGGATTGCTTCTTGTTTGATCTGCAAGTGGAAGCCTCCATGCACAGAAATGTTATTTTAAATGATGCAACACATATGACAGAAAAATCTATACCACATATTCATGTTATTTATACATTTTTCATCTGAAATAATAGAATGATCTCTCAGTTTTGAAATAGAAGATGCTTTGCAAACAGTGTTAAACAACTTTGATAGGAAGAAAAGGTCTTTTGGTTCATAGGTTCATAGATAAATACTAGGCTAGCTGCTCTTTTGGGACATTTTAAGTTTAGCCACTGTCCTGTTTTCTGCTCAAATTGATCTTTCCCATCAGGTTATAGATTGGACTTACCCATCCCATGGTTGATAATTATATATTACCCATAATGAGAATAACTAAGATCAAACCATATACAATTTGAAGAGATACATGCATGGGATAAAGCATTTATGAGCTGCTTCTGTCCTTTAGTAGACAGGGAGGCATTTCTGGGGTATATTTTCTGTTTTCCATCCATAGATTGATGCTACACCTGAATATGGACATTGATGAATTTTGTTTTATGTGGATGGGAGTCTGTTCCATTGCAGCAGTATCCTCTGTGAGACATACATGTCACTCCAGACTGTTCTGTTGATGTTGCAGAAGTGGTTTATATCTGTAGACTGAATATTGCAGTTTGTATGTATCTCGACAGATAACATTATATTATAATCATTATATTATTTTAATTTGTTTTGCAGGAGAATTGTTCAAATCTGGGTCTGAACTGTTTATTTTTGAGGAGCTTGATGTCCACACTGATCATGACAAATTTTACAGAAATGACAAAAATAATAAACAATCTGGCTGTTGGGAATGTGAGTTGGGAATGGACAGTGGACTGGTTTGAAGAAGGTGACTATCTAAAGTACATTCATTCATAACAAGTTGTATTTTTGGGGTCCTTATATTTTTATCAAAGAATTGGATCATCAAACAACATTTCAGATAGCATTTTATTAAAACATGCCATTCTTTGAACTGTTTTAAGATCGCATTATGGCGGGGATTTGGAAATTTGCCACTCTAGTGCAATCTCAGAGTAGGTATATATAAATAGTGGGGGGGGGGTGCAGCCCCCACAAGAGGGAGGTTCGACTAGCAGCATTTACAATTCTTCGATGTAATAATATAGACCTGTGTTTTTGCTTTTATTGGGGAACTATTATTTCTTAAGATGTGCTGGACAAACCAGAAGTGCATTTTAGTTTGGGGATTTGCAGCTATTCAAATGGGACTGTTCTAATTAAAATATGTGCTGACTATGATCAAGAAAGATAGATCAAAGAAATCTGTGAGAAGAAATGTGGAAGGTGTAGGGGGACAAGCCACTTTTTGGTGATGTGCAAATAAAATAATGAAGTATTAGATTACACTATTGCAGCAGAGCAGTATGACGGTTTGTAGTAGAAGAGCTGCCTCCTTCACAACTACTGGAATCTGATGAGATTCTTCATGGGGATGTGTTCTCAAAAAAATGCAGAAGAGGACATTTTGGTTCAAGCTGTGGTTCAAAAGACAGTCTAGGTCCTGACTCAGATGAGGATGAAAATTCTAGGAAAAGTCCTACTGATAACAAAAAGTTCAAAAACTAGGTAGTCCTAGCTGAAAAAAATAGTTTAAAGGAAGACACAATCTGAAATCTTGAGATTATTAAATTTAAATCTGAAGAGTTTAATGACTCTTCTTTAGCACTGAAGAAATCCAAAGACGATTTTAGAGTATAAGCAGAAGTTTAATAGTTGTGCTTAAATGCACTTTGGGAGTGTCACATGCATTGGTCTTTTGGTTATAATAAACAGTAATTTTCACTTTATTTTTGAATCCTGTGAAATGTATTACATGGTTTTCTTGTAGCACTGGTAGCTATATTGTGGTTAACGTTGCATATCAATATTGTACATGGAGGTTAATTAATTTGTATGCACTAATTGCATGTTTATTATGAAAAGAATTGTCGAGCAATGCACACAATTGATTTGTAACTTATTATATTATATTATATTATATTATATTATATTACATTATATTATATTATATTATGGAGATCTGAATTTAGTTCTAATTTACTGCAGAAAAAAACACTTGAAGGTAAAGTTTTTGAAGAAGCAAGTATCAGTGTGTACACGGCTTAGTTTTCTGATTTTTATTTATCGTTAGGGTTGTTTATGAAATGTAATTTAAGTTCCAAAATTAAATGTTTATGTTGACTAGCTATTATTTTAGTAGAGAAGCTGTGTCAGTTACTTGAGACTGACTTCTCTTAGTATATGTCTGATAGCTGCAGTTGCTGTCTGAGTTTAAAAACCTGTTGCATCTAGGATTTATAAGATGTGCACCGATCTGTTTAAAAATGAAGAAGGACAGTGTTTGGAGAGAATAGAATATGATGCTAGGATATTGTTAGGACATCAAGCTTTATCTCTTTCTAAGTACGTTTAATAAACTGTCTCAAAAATATGTCAGAATGGATATCATTTAACATTTCAGAGGGGGGGGGGTTCTTCACAGTGCAGTAGTAATAACCAAACAATGTGTTTGTGGAAGGATTTTGAAATTCATCTGGTATTTCTGTTTCCAAATTTCATGGTAAATTACAAGGAGTACAAGGCTGTGTGGCATGATACCTACAAATGAAGGGGTGGGAAAACCTTGTATCATTGCTAAGAGTACATGTAGTACATTTCGTACTCAGAGCCTACTGGATATGCTGAAACATTTTTCTTTGCGTAATGCTCAGTCAGATTCCTTACCAGGACAAGAAAAGACTCATTTTAGTTTTTATAAGCCATTGAGACAACTATTAACTTTATTGGTTTCCTAATGGAGGTGGAGCTAACCCATCCTCTTTTGTTGCATGTCTGAAATTACTATGAAAAAGTTCATCTAAAACTGATCTTTCTAACTGGATTATTTATTATTTATTTATTTGATATTTGTTGACCAGGAAAGTCTGACTGGGTTGCAGCCCTTTTTCAGTGAAGGCCTGCGGAAAAAAGCTCCACAAACAGATACAATGTTACAATTAAATTGCAAAACAGATCAAACAGATACAGTAAAATGAGTATAAATGCACACAAGAAGTTGAAAAGTTAAAGAATACATTTGATTATACATTTGATTATAGAAAGTACTAATAAACAAAAAAATATGTTAAGTGACTAGCACAAAGTCAGGTATGTACTGTAAGCAGGGTTTATTTGGAAAAACAGAGGAAGGTACTTAGGTTCGGAAAGTCTGAGTGATATAATAAGAGTACAAATACAGAACTAAACAAGATAATCAGGTTGGGAGAATATGTTACAATAGGACAGGTAGAAAGAATTGAAGCATGTTAGGGGGTATTTATGAACAGAGTTAATGGGATATAGGGGAGGAGTAGGGGAGACTGTCCAACTGTGGTGGGGAGAAATAGTACCTGGGAAGAGATTCAGGTAGGATAGAGAGATGTTATGAAGGAAGGAAGGATTAGACTAAGGTGTTTGCAGTGGCAAGTCCAGCTACTGAGTATGTATTTTTTTAGAGCTTTTTTGAAATCATAGGAATTATGTGTTTTTCTAAAGGGCAAATGAAGCTTGTTCCAGGCAAGGGCAGGTGTGTAGCTATATAGACCATGGCCAATAGATTTTTTAGGTTTGTAGAGTTCCAAATGTTGGTGGTCAGAGCTTCTAAGGGATCCAGAAGTAGTAGTATATGATGAGATAAGTGTAGTGATAGAGGGACAAACTGAGGACTTATTCAGGATGGAGTGAATAATAGAAACCTGGTAAAGTAGGAGTTGGTGGGGAAACTCAGGACAACTTAAGAGTCTGAGTGACTGGCAGTGGTATGTTTTAGAGGGATGATTTGCTTCAAATCTTGCTATTTTGTTATAGGTGATTTAAGTTTTGTTAGGAGAGAGATTTGTAAGTTAGTAAGTATTTACAAGCTATAGAGAAGACAGGGAAGAAGTAAAGCATGGGCAAGGGAGATTCTTGAGTCATTTGTGAAGAATTTGTTGTTTCTGCAAAGTAATCCAAGTTTTTGTTATATTTTTTATACAGTGTTGAACATGCAGATCAAATTTGAGCTGATCAAATGGATGTCTGTCTCTTTATTAAATACTGATTATAAAACAGTGGATGTCATATTTCAACTCGCCAGTCTAAATAACTAGATTTCTGTTACCAGAGATTTAAGGTTTGGCCCCAGGATGGGGTTTGTATTCTTTATTATGGTTAGCCAAATAATTTTCTAAAAGGCTAAATAAAGACCACTCTTAAGAAATACTTGTAGAATATTCTAAGAAGCTGAATAAAGGTTACTCTTAAGGGATACCTGCAGAATTTTCTAAGATACGGCTATTTTGGAGAGATAATTGTAGAATATATATATATATATATATATATATATATATATATAAATCATACAATAAGAGATCTCCTAATGGTTTGTTAAGGTTGGTGCAGGAGATGAGTATTGGTGCTAAATGTTGTGCCTGCTTGAGAAAAGCATATTCCTCTTTTGTTTTTAAAACCTGTGAGTAATAGCTTGTTTATGAATACTATTCCTGTGTAAAGAGGAGTGACACGATGTTGATCCCTTAGCATTATTTTATTAATTTTTATTTTTAATGTATGGATCCTTGTAAATTATGTATAACTTTTTTCAGCAAAGAAGACTGCTTCATCGTGTCTTACACAGATAATTTAAAATATATGGGAAGCTATGTTGATTGCATATTTCCACCAGAGGATATAAGTATTTGTATTAGTCACTGATGAAATTTAGAAAGTGGATTATGTGTTTTATGGTTCCTTAGGTGGTCTAAATTTTGTAAGAATTTTAGTTTTTTATATAATTGATTGGTAAGGATAATACACACACACACACACGTGCATGCACATGTTTTTCAGGGAATTAATGATATAGCTTTATAACTTGCAAATATTCCTTTACCTACATAGCGGGACTGCCACTAGATACAGCACATTATTGTGTCTTTCGGCTTTTCCCGGTTAGGGGTCGCCACAGCAGAACTCCGGTCCGCTAATGATTGGCAGTAGAGTTTTACATACTGGCTTGCCAGGCCTAACGCACAACCTTCAACGAAGGAACGCCCATTCACACATGTCGCTACACAGAAGACGCTCTAACTGAGAATTGAACTGGCAACGTCTAACTGTGAGGCGACAACGCTACCGCAGCACCACCACCGCAGTATGTACTCGATACAGCACAGTAGCACACTAAAATAATTACTACATAAACCACAAATAATCTTAGAGTTAAATGTTTGCATGGTAGCAAAAGTTTGAGAAGCAACTCTTTAGAAGGTGAATGCCAGCAGTTAATTGTATACCAGATCGATACTCAACAATTAAGCTGATAAACAAACCACCAGCCAATATGCATTTACATTTGAACAATAAAATAGTTTACTTGAAACAAGTAAAATTAAACAGTGAGCTTTGTAAAACCAAACATACAAGCAGCATTAAACTTGTACAAAGAAAATTCAAAGTAAATATGTTTATAGAGACAAATGGTATTTAGAACTCTAACAGTTTTTCTGGTTCAGTCTCTGCTAGCATCTAAAGATTCATTTAATTGTAACTGATTAAAACAATGAGTAACAAGGTCACATAGGTTCATAGGTTCATAGGTAGGTACTAGGCTATCGGCCCTAGGGCCTATATAAGCCTAGCCATAAAGATTCCCTAGCTTTCACCATCCAAAGAAATTATTTTCCTGTGCCCTGTTGAGCAGAGCCACAGAAGTGATCCCTGAGGTGAATTTCCTATTTCCCATCCAATTTTCAAGATTTTTCTTAAAGAGGGCTAATGAGGTGCTCTGCTTGACACGAATGAGCAGAGTGTTCCAGAGTATGGGAAGTCTCTGGGACAAGAACCTATCCCTCCAGTATGTTTTGTTTATTGTGGTGACAAGGTTTAGGTCCCTGGAGCATATGGCTCAGAGGGACTGGGATTTCTTTAAGTGTAGCATGTCCAACAGCTCTGGGTTTGACATGGCCTTGTATGATAGGCAGAGATTGCCTCTGAGTAGGCGATATGCAATGGAGTAGAGCTGGAGTTTTTTGAGGCAGTCTGCACAGGGCATGTGTTTAAGGCCGGTGATCCTTTTTGTGAGGTATTTCTGTGGCCTTTCCAGTTGTTGTAAATGTCTTGTGAGGTACATACCAAGCAGGGAGTTGTACTCTATAATAGGTCTAATGATGGATAAGTAGGGAGGAACAATGACCTCCTTTTTTCTGGATGAGAAGCCTTTTGTGATGAGGTGTGGCATGTAGAAGGATTTCATGATTATTGTGGTGATGTGGTTATCAAAGGAGAGACTACTGACCACCTGTGTCCATAGGTCTCTTATCACACTTTCGGTGTTAAGTGGACTGCCATCTGTGTGGTAGTTCATGGGTACAGGGTTTTTCCCAAAGGGGATGACTATGCATTTTTTGGCGTTGAGCTTGAGGCCAAGGCTTTGACATCAGGCATCTGCCTCAGTGAGGCCCTTTTGTAGAATGTCCACATCATTTGGGGATTCAATAACGGCTCCCAGTTTGCAGTCATCTGTGAACTTTGTCAGCCATAGACCCGCTGTGTTGGCCTGAACTTCAGAGAAGTAGATGCCAAACATGAGGGGACCCAGGACTGAACACTGTGGTACTTCACTTGTCACTGGTCTGGAGTCAGATTTGGAGTCAGCTACTTTCACGGTGTGGGTTCTGTCAGTGAGCCAGTTGGCAACCCATTGCATGACATAGGGATTTATGCCCAATTTAGTGAGTTTATCTATGATTCCAGAGTGAGGGATGGTGTCAAAGGCCTTGGCGAGGTCTAGATATGCTGTGTCCTTGTCCACAGCTCTGGTGACTGCTTCAAAGAAGTCAATCAGGTTTAGGAGACATGATCTACCTTTCACAAACCCAAACTGGGTGGAGTCCAGGGTTTTAAGGCTACCTATGTCTCTATTTATAAGTTCCATGATGATATGTTCCATGGCCTTGCAGATCAGGCTCATCAGGCTAATGGGGCAGTAGTTGCCGTGGTAGATCCCCCTTGTGCAATAGGATAACTGTAGCTGTGTGCCATTTAGTAGGTTCAAAGTCTGAAGTGAGGCTATGATTGAACATGGTACTTAGGTGGGCTGCCTGTTCATTTTAGTTCATGCAGAACACAGCCCGGGATGTTGTCTGGTCCCATGGATGCTGTATTCTTGGCTTTGGAGAGTGCGTTTTTTACCTGTGCAACTGTGATTACTGGGACTTGGCATTATTCTGGTATTGAAATGGGCCCTTTAGGGGGTGAGAGGGGGTGAAGTTATCACTGAACCTATCTGCCAGGATGTTGGCAATATCATTTGGTTCTGTATATTTAGTGCCATTGTGCTATAACTCAGAGCAGATCTGAGTGTCGCCATTGAGATACTTGACATAACTATAGAATGCCTTGTGGTTGTCTTTAGAATCTGTGGAGATTTTGTTTTTCTTAACTATCTTTGGAGGATTTTATGAGGGATCTCAGTTTCTTACTGAGGCTGACAAGGGAGTTTTTCAGTCATGGGATTTTACTCTTTTTTGCAACAGTTTCTTCCTTCTGTTGTAGAGTTTGTTTATGGCAGGGGACCACCAGATTGGCTTCCTTTATTTTGAGGAGAGCGTCTTGGTTCTATTTGGGAAGGCATGGTCCATGCACTCATGTATGTGTTCATACAGTGCATTGATGTAAGATCCAGCAGTCGTACTTCTACTTTCCATCTGCATGGGTACCACTTCTGTCTTAAGAAGCATGAACTTGGCTTTGGAGAATTTTTTTACGGTGGTTACCTTAATGGGGTGTGAGGGCAGGATGTGGATATCTAGTGTGATTAGCTTATGTTCGGATCTGACCAACGAAGAGCTGACCTCTGGTGTGGAGCATCAATTGCCCATGTTGGTAATGACCAGGTCTAGGATGTTGGTGCCCCTGGTGGGGGTATGGATAAGTTGATCCAAGGCGCTGGAATTTATGACATCCAAAAAACATTGGGCAAATGTGTTGGCACATGAGTAGTTTTCCCAGTTAATGGCAGGGTAGTTGAAGTCACTCAGTATTAGGGTATTTGGTTGTACCTTAATATTTTCCAATATGTTACGAAAAGAGGAGTGGGAATCATGGAGCATGGTGGGGGATCTGTAGCAAGCTACAATTTGGATTGCAGTCTTGCCTAGTGTTAGTTGCACCCGGAGAATTTTGGATGCATTATGTTGGGCAACTAACTTGGAGGTGTGGATATCCTTGGTGAATATGGACACGCCTCCACCTTTAATGTTTCGGTCCTGGTTAGGTGGCCAAAGGTTGTGGTATGAATTGTAGCCTGCTATTGCAGGAGTGCTCTCTGGAGCCTTGAACCAGGTCTCTGTCACTGCAAAGATGTCAATGTTCTCCATTTTAAGGAGTGCCTCAAGTGAGTGCATTTTGAAGTTTAGACTTCTAGCAATGAGTAGCATTACCCTCAGATGTTGCTTGCTTTTACCTGTTATGGTGATAATTTTGTCATTTGAACCTTGCCTAAAAAAGGCACTATATAGGGGTGGCAAGGGCCTTAGCCAATATCCAGAATCCCAGGGGTGACAGTTGCAGGCCAACTCTGGCAAAGCATCATGGTCTGTCAATCATGGCATCCCAGGCAAACAGATACTGGACTCCCTTAGAATGACACCAGAAACTTAGCCAATTGTTGAAGTCAATCATTTTATCCTTGTACTGTGCAATGGCAGGATTCTACTCAGGGCTAGGGTCATACCTGCCTGGGCTACAAGATCCAAGAGCTTCTCCATGTCTCTTTTCATGTAGTCCAGGGAGGTACATCTTAGGTCATTAACTCCAACAATGACAATGACAAAGTCGTATTTGTACTTGTTGTGGAGTGACCTGAGTGCGTGCATTATGTGGTGGATCTTGGCACCCGACAGGCAGCTGAATGTAATTTTCTCTTTGTTTAGCCTGGTGAGTGGGACATCAGTGTGTCTGAATATAGAGTCACCTATGACTAGTATGTTGGGTATGCTGTTTTGCCTTAGGGGCTGAGGTTCAGTGGCACACTGGTTTTGTGAGCTATGTATCACTTGGGGTGTGTTGGGGGTGGTGGTTGTTTGCATTTCAGCTCTGGAGGTCTCTGTTGCTTGGGAAGGTTTATATTAAGAGCCTCCCTGAATGTAGGTGTGTGTTTTGTGTTACGATGTGTGGGTTTTGTGGGTGTGGGTTTTGAAGGACTATGTGATGTGTGTGGTGTGGTATGGGTGTTTACCTTCTCTTCTTGACTGACTAGTCCAGTCTTGGATGAACAGAGCTTGACTTCCAGCTTGGCTATATAAGTGCATCTCTCACAGTTTGTAGAGTTGGGTGGTAGGAGGAGAGGGTTGTCTGTGTACATGAGGCAATTGCTACATTGCCACAAGATGCCCAGATTTACCAGGTGGACAGGAGAAAACACCAGGAGCTGACCCTTAGACATGCCTGGATAGGTGCTTATTTATTTAAGAACTAAAACTGTTTTCTTAGTAAAAAAAAGTTGAGTGCTGTATCAATTTATAGAATATCTAGTGCTTCAGACAAACCAGAAGGTGAAAAACTAAAAGAAAAATCTAGCCAAGCTAGATTTTTTTTCACTGTGTGATTCCTTAAAACCTCTTGCATTAGAGGTAACATGGGATATATGCAAATGACCCCCTAAGGCCATCAGATGTTTCAGCTACATGGCAATTCTGAATGCCCTTGACTTTTTTCTTTTTAAGTGTGTTATGGACAAATGCTGGCCAATAAAGCCAAACCCCACTAGTTGTAAAGATGCATGTTTCAGCCTTATTATGACCTTATCAGCACAGTATAAGTAGTCTGTTTGGGTAACCTTTGGAAAAACAGAGTTGTCGTACCCAGCTGATGTCCATAACAATTAGGGTGTTGCAAAATATCCCAAATGACAAATTAAACAACGAATAACAAGGCCACACAGACAAACCAATCAGTAAAAAAATAAAATAAAAATCTAGCCAAGCTAGATTTTCCACTGTGTGATTCCTTAAAATCTCTTGTATTAGAGGTAACATGGGACATATGCAAATAACCCCTTAATGATTTTAACTGATTCTGGCAAAACAATGAAAACAGCGGTTGCACAAATTCACCTGCAGATAAAATTCCAGTTTGAATTCTTGCGTCTTGGTCTGGAATGCAACTCATTTGTGCAGGATTTCAAAACTAAGCAGAACTAAGTCTAATAAGCTTTCTCTGTCTTTTGACTTTTAGTTTGTATATTTTTATACTGGATTACTGGATTAAATTTAGATTCTATTTGTCTTATTTTCAGAATTCCTTACTCCGAGAATAGGGTAGTGTCCAATAGACTAGAGCCCAAATAAGGTTAGTCACTCTTTGTGTTAAAAGCAGTGGAAATGTGTGCATGTTTGAGAAAAACAGACTCCGTTTCATTTTCTAACATTTTGCAACATTTGCACTGAAAAACACTCACTCAATGCACATTGGATTCTGTATCTTTTACATTGTACATGCTGCAAGATTTATAACGACTAAAGTTTTTATTTAAAAATTACATTTGCTTTAAATTAATATTACATCTGTACATAAAATAAGTCCATGCTGGTTCAACAATTGAGTTATTATTTTTTTAAGAAGACTTAATTTTCTTCCTACAGTGTATTTTATGTATGCATAACATGACATAGTTTCTTTGCAGTTTTCTTAGATTATGAGTGTGTATTTATTTACTTTCTTTCTGATAAACCTGGACGTTTAAGCTAGGCATGGTCTGTTGAAACTGGCATTCAAAGGAGAAGATCAGTAGAAATGCAATGAAACAAGTTAGGAGGATTCAGAATATAATTGTAACTACATAATGAAAAAAAAAACACAAGCAAACTTAATCAGCTGATACTACAGAGCACTATAATGGAACATCAGACAATCCTTAGAGATCATGATCACAATCACGGTGAAGTCTTATACCTTATTTATTACTACATACATTTACTATTTGTTTCCCAGGTTAGTCCTACTAGGCCAGTATCCTATTTTCAGGGTAGATGCAAGGTGGTATTCATATTGACTAATAGAAATTTGGCTAGGGTACTTCTTTTTTCTATAAATTCCATGGGATCTTTTACTTTCACCTGAGCTACCACCAACTCAGGCAGATGGGGCATCAGTTCAGGGACTCATCCGAAGGATGGCACACAGAGAAGTTTGTTAACCCCCCATGCTCCACCTCAGTTCAAAACTAGAAAACGTTTATCTACATACCTAATGTGGGAATCAAACCCACAGCTTTCTGTTCTTCCAGCACCAAAAGCATATAAGATACCTGCTGAACCACTGTAGAGGCACATTAGAACTGAGAAGAAATGTATCTTATTACATGTAGTACCCTAGCTCAGAAAATAGGCAACTAAGATATGTATTAGATATGAAAAGACCAACAGGTATAGAAGTCATGGAAGAAGAATAAAAGGGAAAAAAAAGTAAAACCAGATGTGGGACAGATTAAAGATACAAAAAGAGGATGAAGACAGTATAAAAGTAAATGATGAAGGAGCAGTTGAATATGGTAATAGGCAGGAATAACTAACATTGGGAAGCATTATTAAGTGTATATATTTCATGTTTCAGTAAATGTTAGTTAAATGAGTGGTAAATAGACAGCTGAATAAGGAACAGTAAGAAAAAACAGGAAGGGAGCTCATGGGCAAATGATGGCACATATGTAGGTCCAGCTTTAACTACAATACAGTATTAGTTCCTGTAAAAACATTTATCTGGAATAGAGTTTATAAATGGCCTGTGTCAGTCTTCTTCTTTATGTTTCACACTGGGATTTTGAAATGGTAACATACACAATTTTGTTTTTGAAGGAGGGACTTAAAGACGACAAGTTTTGCAAATCAGTGAATTCAGTGGAACATTTTTAGGATATCGGCCAGTAAATGGTGATTGAAAATTGTATAATTGTTTGAGAATGGTTCAACTGAGTTAGTGAAAGGTTTTGGTGTCATTCAAGTCACGTGATATCCCAACAGTTTTAGGGTTTTACAGTATTGGTTCATCAAGAGAGTCCACAAGCTAAACAGATAGCCATCCCATTGCATTGTGTAGGTGCATGGGGTGAGGAGATGAGCACAGAGAAGTGAAGCAGAAAGCAGACAGCAGCGTATAAAGACATTTGCTAACTGAATCTGAGTACTGTTCACCTGAAGTATTTATTTTTGTGAAGTATCTCTGACATAGAACTACAGAATGTAAAAGAAGACACAACCCTGCCAGTACCCACTTTTGGATTTTACCTCTTTTTTCAAGAATTGGTAGGTCAGCCATACTGTTAGGGAGCTTATGAATACCTATCAAACTGTGTACTTTCTTCTTAAAGAAAGACTGTGTGTTGCATTTCTTGATCTGGAGAGTCACTTTCTTCCAGAGGATGGGTAGTCATTGAATGACAAATCTGGCTCTCCACTCTAGTAATTTGTTCACTTGCTGAAGCAGATTCAGTTCTCATGTTTTAGTTTTCTGTAGGCTATTTGACATGAGGAGAAATAATAGGTCTTGGGATTCTGGATCTCTAATGGCCCAGAAATCAAGGCACAGATATCCCCCTAAGGAGCACTTAGGACAATTGACACAAATTCAAGGCCCCCAGCCTCTCCTGATAGCTCAGGTGTTTTAGACCCATTATTATTTTTTTTTTGTCAAGAACCATTGGGATCTCTACAACTACTTGATATGTTTACTAAAATAGATCCCATGGGGAGTATTGTATTCTGTGAATCAGTCCTATTAGTCCAGAATATAGAGGAGTATGGATTTCTTTGGATCTAGAGGAAATACCCTTCATGACCAAATGTGCCAGACAGAAGAATTTGCTGTCCACTGTGGCAACACGATGATCAAAGGAAATAGGGCTACCTGCCAGTGTTCTAAGGTCTCTCACATCTTCATTTGGGTGTGAGATGTTTTCTATATTGTAAGTTGGGTGGAGGGTGTGTTTGCAACATGCAGCAATACTATAGTTTTTAGCATTTACTTTCAGCCCATTTTCAGAACACCAGCAATTAGTGTGTAAGTTCACTTTGTAGTTTCTGCATATCAGAAGGGGATTTAAGTACAACACCCAGTTTACAATCATCAGTAAACTTGAACCAGTGTTTCTGGTTTTGATTTGGATATCACATTTTACATGTAAATAGTAAATGTCCCAACATGGAAGCATATAGTAAAGGGGCGGAGCCTGAATGGCCAACTGTTAGCAGCATTATTCTGAGCTCCTTAAACTACACCAAATTACAGGAAATTAAATTATCTAATTTCTTTGAAAACAAGACAAAACTGTTACTAAACTAATAGTCTAAAGATATACCAACTCTGAGGATTGTATCTAAAAATTGTCCTGTCAAAAGACTTTGGAGAAAAAATAACATTGTGGAAATGAGTAACATAAAGAATTCTGACTCAGTACTGAAAAGGATATACAACATATGTCTTCTACTCTTCAGGATCTCTCATTAAAAATGGACAAATTTACAGATAAACTTGAAAGTCTTAGAGAGAACTGTCAAAATCAAACTGACATCTTAAAAGAGATTCTTCAACAACAACAACAATCCAAATTAATAGATATTTAAACATCACTTACTGATATCGGTGGAAGACTCAAGGAAGAAGAGAACCAGGTTGAATTTCTCACTCAACAAAATAATTGGTTAACCAACAAATTAGACAATTTAGAACAGAGAAAGAAGAACTAATATTAGGATTTTTGATCTTCCTGAAAAAGCTGAAGGTAAGAACATCATTTTATTCTTAAATTCCTGGCTCCCATATTTACCTGATTTAAAGGAAGGCTTATCTAATGGTATTGAAAGAGCTCACAGAGCAATAGGGAAACCATTACCATCATCAACTTCTGCTTCTCCCAGGTCCATAATTGTTAAATTCCTATCATACCTGGACAAATATCTTATTCTCAAGTCAGCTTGGAGGAAAAGCCCACTAACCTATAAGCGGCACCAGATAAGATTTGACAATGACTATTCATCAAGAGTACGAGAGCAAAGAGAGAAAGCCTGGCCATTAGTAAGGTTTTTAAAACAAAATAAAATAAAAACCCATGTCATATATCCAGCAAAAATCAGAATTTTTTTCTCAAATTACTTAAAAACTTTCAACACTATAGATGAAACCTTTTCCTTCATCAAAAACAACAATATAATCAATATTCCTGAAGATATGGACTGGTCAAGTTCTTCCTCATTAAAAAGATCTCCTGAGAAAAATAACTGGTCGGACATAGGGAAAAAGAAACAGAAAACAGATCTTAAAAGTCTTGCTACTTCCAAATCTCTCAAAGTATCAACCAAATCTTGAGTTTTAATCAACTGAACAAAATGAAAAAAGTATGTATCCTTATATGCCTTTTTACCTTTTAATTCATTACATGATTTTACTAACAACTTGCTTTACATACAGAGTACTTCATAATCTCTAGGTATCTGATTTTCTACACATACTTAAATGGGGGTTTAGTCCTGTTATGGTTGAGTTTTTAATTCATATTCAGATGTTTATTTTATTTCATTGATCATTAGCCTTTTAAGCTAATGTCTTTGATTTGGCAATGTTATGGTGATTTTTTTCTTATTATTTACATGATATGAAAATTACAGTCTTTTTTTGCTTTAAAGTATTATGATGTTTTTACTGGTTGTCTGTTATCTCTGGGTTACTTCGGTTTCGTACCATAGTCGATATGAGACACATATCTCTCACAGAAAATGTCTACTTTTTTATGTAATGGTTTTCTCAGGTTTAAAACATCCTCTCACTCATTTTTTACATCTCGAGCGCATGTATGTACTCGAGCTTCCCTTAATACAGCTTTTGACAAACAATGTTGCTATATGCTCATAAAACATATTGTGTTCTTCTATATTTATGTAAAGTAGGCTATTTGCAGCTTCACATAATTTTTACTGATGTATGTCCTTTGCTGCTCAGTGTGAACTGTTTCATGTACTGTTTCTGTAGTTCACTTGAATTTGCACCATACGAGTCAGTAATTACTTCACTTTAACACAAAAGAAAAATGTAGGAAATGTAATATCTTGTCACTGAATGATTCGAACATTGACATGTGATTGTGAGGTGGAATGTACATATAGTGTTGGGAACACTCCTTCGCTAAACATAATTGCTTGCAGTCATTTATAGTTGGCAAAAAACAGGTTTAGAGGGTAGATAAAGTAAACTGGCTAATTAATTAATTGGGTACTCATATGTGTCCCATGCATGAAATGAGGTTAGTACAGGCCTTTTAAAATCCACATTTAGCCACAGATCCTTTTTTCTCACGATCTTCTAAATCTCATTGAAAGCCATTACTACTGTCAGCAATTTTTTTCTATCCCCACTAGCTCAGTCACACAATGGCAATGTTTTGAGGTTGATGCTTACATGTCTTTAATGGAGGGGCAGGTAACATATTCATAATGAAAGAAGTAGAAAAATGTATTTAACAATGAGGAAAAATAGCGTGCAGCAAGGAAATCTTTTTTCACAAGAAACTTTGGCATTCTAAGTTGGCTTTTTAATGCAGTCTCTGTGGATGTACCCATCTAAGTAATAACATTGAATTGTTGTTTAAATTACCATTTGCAGCATTTCCATTCAGTTATGAAGGCTCCATGAAATGATAAGAATCAGCCGCACATTTCACGTAGCTATGCACATACGCAATTTATTAGAAGATTTTCTTAAAGGGGAAATAAAATGTTAACATATTAGTTATAAGGGCTAGTTTTAATATTAACATATATTTCCCTAATATCGTCCTGCTTTATTTATGTGTTTTTTTTAGTTTGCTAACATGTCCTTCTCTAATTTAAAAAGAACTTGGTAGCACAAAATCCAATGGAGTCACCACACGAAAATACTCACTGGAGATAAAAACTTCTTTTATTGAGAACAAAAACACAAGCGCTTTCACGTAGCTATACTACGCTTCTTCAGGTGTGATAAAACATTGAAAATGGCAAGCTTATATACAAAAAGCTTAGTATTTAATTTTTTATTATCTGCCAGTTATTCTCAATATGTCCTTTTGGACTTAGTATGGTCTTATGCTTCTTAGCGATTAGGTCTTTTTTAGGTTAGTGTGTTTTTTCTGATTGCACACCCTGGACATTCCTTATTTTTATTTTTATTTTCATTTTCATTTTTATAGTCATTAGTAGTTTAGTTATGACCTAGATTTTGTGATTTATGTCCTTAATGTGTTTGTTGGTCATTTTTTAGTCATATTAACATTTCAGTCGATGTTGCTATTTCCCCATACCTCATGTTAGCGTCGCAGTTAGATACTTTTCCTGCTTGACCTTCTGTAAGTCCCTCTTCATTTGCTTTGGACTTACAGAGCTCTTGTATCCCTAGTGGACCATGTTCCTATATTATATTCATACCCTTCCATTTAGTATGCCCCATGTCTGGCTCTTATAGGTGTGGTACCAGTCTGCTTTAGACCGACAACTTCTTTTTGTCTCAAGATCTCTGTTTTTGCATGTATTTAATCCAGAGTTCGTTTTCATTTTTTTGGAAACCTCATGATTTGATGTTATAGGCATAATATATGCACGTCAGTGGTTTTGTCAAATGTGTACTTGTTTTACATTTATATTATATATATTCGTGCAGTTCACTAGTTCATTTATTTTTTTGCTAATGTTATACATTTGGCACACCAGCTCATAATGTGCGATCACCGTTTGGATAGTGATGAGATCGGACGTATATTTTGGCACTATAGCTCCGCCCATTAGTTCTCTGACAGGGTGGCACCATGTGCGCATGTCAGTGGAGGTGGAGTGGTGTTTCCACCAATTTTATGTTGTTTAATTGTTTATTATTTTTTAGTTTTCCATTTTTAAGCTGTAGTTGGGCTGCTTGGACCACCGAGCATTAGTTCAGACGATGGCTCTTGATAGATATGGAACTTGATGGCATTATGTTAGCGGAAGCTGCTTTTGAGTACTCATCAACAGTTGCATGTTAGAATGTTTTTTTGTGTCTGTAAACAGTAGAGGTGAGTGGGTTGCCTTTCACATTCGGACTGCCGTCCGTTGCATTGTATCATAAATATATCCTGGATCAGTTTTAACTGCAGGACGATTTTTTATAGAGCAGGCCTGCATTCTTGTGACTCTTGATAAAGATAGAACTTGATGGCATTATGTTGGCGGAAGTTGCTTTTGAGTATCCGCCAACAGCTGCATGTTAGAATGTTTTTTGTGTTTGTAAACAGTAGAGGTGAGTAGGTCACCCTTTACATCCGGACTGCTGTCCGCTGCATTGTATTGTAAATATATCCTGGATCAGTCATGACCACAGGACAGTTTTTATAGAACATGCTTGCATTCTTGTGGCATCGCTTTAGGGATTGTTTGTGTCTAGATAGCGACCCAAGTGTGAGTCGTGAAATACGTTTTGGATGCATGTGTAAACTGGAATATGGCTTATTCACATTCAGTTTATGTTGTTTTTTGTCTTGATCATGATCTCATACTATTATACAGTGCTGTGAGGCAATCGTTTCAGTTGGTTCATGCTGTTACACAGCGACAGGTTTCGCTGTTTTATTTAAACGTTGTTTGGTAAAGGCATTCATGTCTTAATTTTTAAACTGTTTTTAGATCATCTTAACACTGTCTCTTTAAACAGATTATGGAGGGAAAGATTATGTGATAGTAATTATTCTATTATTGTTTAATTTATTGGTTTGAGCGCCAAAAGCTTTTTGTATATAAGCTTGCCATTTTCAATGTTTTAAAACACCTGAAGAAGCGTAGTATAGCTACGTGAAAGCGCTTGTGTTTTTGTTCTCAATAAAAGAAGTTTTTATCTCCAGTGAGTATTTTCGTGTGGTGACTCCATTGGATTTTGTGCTACCAAGTTCTTCCGGTTTTTTTCCAAGGGGAGTCTTTGTTTTCCTGCTACAGTTTTTGGACTTTTTTTTTTAATTTAAAAAGAAGTTCACTGGAAAACACTTATAAAACATGTATATTAATGAGCAGTAGGACTTTTGAAGTTTCAGTTATAATTTCGACACTATTTACTTCACAGTTAAAATGTACTTACTGCACTTTATGCTTTGTGTTTTGACTCGTGTACGTAGACTCTTTTAACAGGGATTATTACACTTTGCTATTATTAATAATATGATATAGCTAAAAATATTTCCTTGTATCTCAATAGATACCAAATTGTCTAGATGACAGTACCCATACTATATGGGTTGGTGGCACACTTTCCTTAAAAAGATTCATAGTGTTGCTTCAAGAGCTTTATTCTGAAACCACTAATATTTGATATATATTTCATTAAAATAAAAGCTGGCATTATTGGTTTCTGGCTAATTAAATGTGTTTATGACTATTGATGTTTTAAACATTCCATATAGCACTCAACTCCTCTTAGAGCTTCACCATAGAACTTTTTATTATTAAGACTATGGAATGAAGATTGCCATTAAAACATAAAAATGAACTTTTTGGTTAAAAAAAATTAAGGAAAAGGAAAAAAAAAGAAAAAAGAAAACACCAATTTATATTCTACATAAATGATACCCTCCTCCAAGTTAATACTATCATTGATGCCTAGACATGTTCTTGAAATATAAACTTTCTTTTCACTATCATAAGTTACCTGTTATTATGAACGTTCTATGTACAGCTTAATCAAAGACCTTGAGCATATTCACCTATAATAGAATGTAATGTTCCTTATGACATACATCTATTAAAGCATGACTCAACTCCCTTAATGATCTTAAGCCAGGAAAAAAATTAAGACATCAGGTTTCTAGGGGTCTACTTTATGACCTCGAAAAGCAAGTTGGCTGAATATGAAATGCCCAACACATAACGCCCGCACGCTGACTAACCTGAACAGCGTATGCCCCAAAACCTGAAATATTGATTCAGGTAACTTGTTCACAATCCCTAACACCACTGTTCTAATTTCTCACAGTATGATCATTTTTGTAAGGTTAAGTAAAGTTTGTAAATTATATACAAACTTTACCTAACCTTATAAAAATGTTCATACTGTGAGAAATTAGAAGTACATTTATGTTTTCCGGTGCCCTTTCCCTTTACCGGAAAATGTAATTGTACTTCTAATATCTCACAGTATGAACATTTTTGTAAGGTTAGGTAAAGTTTGTATATTATAAATAAACTTTACCTAACCGTACAAAAATGTTTGTATAGTGAGAAAACTGAACTACGTTTACGTTTTCTGGTGAAGGGAAAGAGTCCTCTGCTTGATTCAATGCAGTGGTATAAGGGATCATGGACAAAGTAGGTGATTTGCTCTTTCCAGTTTCGGGACATATGCATTTTGGGTTAGTCAGAATTAGAGCGTTATGTGTCGGGCGTTTCATATTCGGCCAACTTGCTTTTCAAGGACATAAAGTAGACCCGGTTCCTAGTAGTAATAACACATTTGATGGTAGGAGAAATAATTCTCCCTAACGGTTATTCTGCCTTTGTCAATTTATGTATGATTCTTTTAAATATATTGTTGTTCCCTCACTATATACACATGATTAATTTTGATGTGCAGGTGCATAAGTACAGCTACAAGATTTAATACAGAAGGACATTGTCTGTGAATGCTATGGAAGTCTTGGCTTTATTGTGCAAGTTTATATATCTAAAGACAAACATAAATATATTTCCTAATGGAAAAGAAGTACTCTTGCAGATAGACATGGCACTGCAAACACCATCTATTTCACTCACTGATACTGAATTATTACTTGTATCATTCATGGCACTAGTCAGATCAAACCTACTGGTGAGAAGTGAAGCTGATATGGTGTTTATAAATTCAGCTGATACTTGTTGCTATTATGCCCATATGTATATGTCGATTTATGATAGTAATAAATCTTACAATCATGTTGGTGCACATTTCATTTATTTGACTTTTGAGGTCAAATTCACTGGGCATTTAAATGTTAATTAGTTCTTTTGAACTATTGTCATTTTGCAAATGGTAAATATTTGGAAACTTTGTGAAAATATGTGTGTTAGAATTTTTTATGATGGTCATGACATTCTGCTTTCCAGGTAGCTGCGTAAATATGTTCTATGTCAAGAAATAAGCAGTTATTAGTTATTCTAGTTAAAATAAAATGTCTAACTGATTTTATTCTTTTGAAATAGCTTTCACCTTTAAATAGTACATCTTTAAGACATGCCTCTTTAACATATTACAATTGTCTAATTATTGTGTTTTAACTCTTTTTGTTCATATACTAAAATGACACTAAGAGCAGTTTAAATATGTTAAAATGTATTTACCTGTCTTTATTTAATTTTTTTTGTTAGGATTAGACATAGTTATTTTAATATTTTAAAAATGCTTTCTCACATGAACTCTTTTTCACATTTTTACCAAAAGAAAATGGGATATAGATCACTTTCTTCTATTATTAACATTAATTCAATTAACATATTTTTTTCTTCTCCTCATTTTTTCATATTGGGGCTCAAGCTCACTTTGTTTTATCTTTTGGTTTGATGGATATTCTGATAGAAATTTTCACATCTATCAGATTAGAGGTGACTTTCACTCCATGTTTGAAATTGGGTTTTATGATTAATTCATTACTTATGAAATATGTATTTAAATATAATTTCTTTCATTTTTAGTCTGGCCTAAGATAAGCTATCACTATTACACTAACATAGGAAGAATACGCATATTACCAATATCATTATCTATAATAATTATCAATGATGTTCTACAATGTTCAGTCTTGGTTAATTTCACTATTATACCTCATTCTAATGTATCATACTAAATGGGATTAACATTACTATCTCTAAATGTTAATGGATTAATAATCCAAGGAAAAGAGCCAATCTTTTAAAATACTTAAAAATCAACAAGACACAAGTAATATTTTTACAAGAATCCCACTTTAAGGCTAATGATAAGTTTATGTGGAATCCCCAGGAATATACAGTATTATCGCACTCATCTTACAAGACAAAACCAAGAGGTACCATTACATTATGGGAAAAAAAGTATCACTATGCCTCAAAATATATTTAAATATGAAGATAAAGAAGGATTACTAATTATAGCAATAATAAAATATAATAATAGAATTTGGACCCTAGCTAATACTTACTGATTTCCAAGTATAGGAATGACAATGGTGAAGAAACATATAAATCTAATTAATACAGTTCAAAAAGGGATAACTATTCTGGGTGGAGATTTTAATTGCTTTATAGATAATTCTGAGACCGCAAACAGTAGAACTATTTGTTTATCACCATTAGGAAAAGCGCTTAAAAACTGGACGAGTAACTTACATCTGATTGACACTTTTACTTATAAAGAAAATATCTCTTTAATATATTCATATAGAGATTATAGATTCACTACTCAAACTAGAATCAACAAACTTTATATATCTCAAGATTTAAACTCAAAAGTAATTAATTTTACAATTTTGCCATGTCCTTTTTCGGATCACAATTCCCTTATTCTTAAAATGGAATCTGACTTTAAAAAACTTAATCCAACAACTAGAATTCCTGCCTATATTATTAATTTAAAGCAATTCAAACCATGGCTACATTTAGAAGTAAATTATTTTCTAGAAACTAATCCCTTAGAAGATAGAAAATCATTAATTTTATGGGATAAATTAAAAGCTTTTTTATTTGGTAAAATGCGTACATGGTACAAAAACAAAAACAAAGAATGGGAATCAAAAACACAAAATATACAAAAACAATTAATCGACATAAACATAAATGATTCCCTTGATGCACTTACAAAGAAAAAATAAATAGATCAACTAAATAAAAAATATAATGAAATATTAACACATAAAACTAATTTAGCCTTAAAAAGATTGAAAATTAACTCATACTCAATGTCTCCTAAACACTTACATAGTTTAACAATGAGAATAAAAAAAATCCACTGAAAACAGCATCACAAAAATTATACATGAGTGTAAAAGTAACAGAGCAGTTTCAGACATTAGTGGTATTCTTGATACTTTTAGACATTATTATTCTGATCTTCAAACTAATATTCTTCTTAACTCAAATTCTATAGATATTGATATAAACTTATCTAATATAAATAAATTACCAGAAAAAATAAAATTAGACTTACAACAACAGATTTCATTAAAAGATATAGTTGATAGAATCAAACAAAGCAAAAATAATAAAGCTCCTGGAATAGATGGAATCATAAATGAAATATATAAAATATTACTAACTCATGCCTTAACTTTATTTCATAATGCTCTAAATATAATTCATCCTCAACATTTGGTTCCTCCCTTTTGGAGATACTCTCTAATTACTCCTATTTTAAGGGAAAATAAAAACTCTTCTCTGTGTAGTTCATATAGACCTAGTTCACTTCTTAACAATGATTATAAAATCTTTACATCCATTTTAGTAAATAGGATCAAGAAATCCTTAATAAATATGCAAAAAGCTCAAACAGGCTTCATTTACAACAGACAAACACATGACAACATTCAAAGGATTCTCACTCTTATAGATGTTAATAGACATAATCAAGAAGCTCTTCTAATTGTTCTTGACATCGAAAAAGCGCTTGACACTTTATATTGGAATTTTATTTTTAAATCACTAGAAATTTTGATTTTCCCTCACAATTTATACATTTGATAAATGTCTATATAGTAACAATCTTGCTTATGTAAAACCTGGTCCATTTACTTTGGAAGCCATAAAAATTACCAAAGGAACTAAACAGGGATGTCCTTTGTCCCCTATTCTGTTTGCCATAGTCATTGATATATTTGCAATTACCATTCGTCAATCCCCAAATATAACTAGTATTAAAATACATGGACAATTCAATTCTAAAATCATGCTTTTTGCAGATGACATTCTTCTTACTCTGTGAGTTTCAGAAGAATCTCTCAGAGAATTAGATTTACTAACTGTTAAATTGTATCTTAAATCAGGTCTAAAAATAAGCAATAAAAAATCTAGGCATATGATATTAAATAGAAAACATAACATACATTTTAACTCAAATCATATAATTGGCACATTAGTAGCATCTATAAACTATTTAGGAATAACCTTATGTGAGAATATAAATACAAATATAACCACAAATTATACAAATACTTTATTTACTATAAAATCACTAATAGAAAAATGGAACAAATTGTTTTTAAATTTTGAAGATAGACTACAATTAATAAAGATGACTCAACTCCCAAAGATAAATTATATTGTTCAAGCCATTCCTATATCTCCAAGTAAAATGGTATTAAATGACTTTAACAAAATCCTATTAAAATTCTTATGGTATCCAAAATGAAATAGAATTGCTCTTTACCATCACATCAGACCCTGGGAACAAGGGGTAATAAACTTTCCAGATCTTGATTCTTATATTAAAGCTTCCATTCTCAGATTAGCCATTAATTGGCTAGATCCTAATTACTCATCCACATGGAAATCCCTTTATGCAATCATTTTTTTAAATGAAAACAAATTAGCTAGTAATCTCTTAGTAGATAATCAAAATGTTAATTTATGGTACATAATTGGTATTAATTTACAATATAATATTGCAAAACCCACCAAATTAAACATAACAAATAATATTTATACTAATATTAGAACATTTATAAACTTAAACATACACATAAAACTTTGGTGGGATTTATTAATTCCCTTCAGGATTTCTAAAAATTTTACCTACAGAATTCACAAAAAATGTTTTCAAGACTGGGATTCAAAACAATTCATTTGTTGGCTGCACTGCATAAAAGAACTAACAGTATTACAGTCTCATGAAAGTAAAAAATATTTATAATTTCTCAGATTCTGATTGGATTATTTTACATAGTATTCTTTTTCACACTTATGATCTTTGTAGAATAATAAATAACTCTTCATTTAAAACTAAACCTAAGTTGATTCTTCATATTCAAAATATGATGTACAACAATGAGAATTGGCCACATTTAATCTCTAATCTTTATAAAATCCTGATAAATTAAAAAACTATACTCAAACAAATATTTTGGAAATTTATTGATAAAGGTCAGATTTTAAATTTGTCTCCAGAAGTCAAATCCAATATAATATTCTCTGTGAAATTAACTTCCAGTCTCCAAACGTGGAAACTTTTTATGTGGAAATTTTTACACAGAGCTTTTAAACTCCCAATAAAGTTGCTAAAATACAATCATCTGCCACTGTTGTTTGTTGGAGATGTTCTTTGGTATGTTCAGCTGATTGGGAACACATTATTTATAGTTGTAATAAAATTAATAAGTATTGGGCTGACATAGCTTTATTTTCAGATACATTTATTTTATCCAAATCTCTAATTCTATTGAATGTAAACATCATAAATACTATGTCGAGAAACAATTTTTATCTCCTCTTGACTATTTTAGCAGTGGCAAGAAAATGTTTAACTAGAAAATGGAAATCATCTGCACCACCCACCTTTGAAGAGTTTATTTTATTATTGGAAGAATCAACTTTCATTGAAACAAAAGTCAAGGAAACAAGAATTCACCCCAGGAAATGGATTGATAATCCTTGGATCAAAGCTCATGGTTTAATAGAAACTCTTAAAACATCTCATTCTCTATAATCTTGACTAAATGTTGTTTATATATTTTGATTCTATATTGGTAAATGAACAATTTTATTATTTATGTCTTGTGAAATATTACTCATATTAGGCCAAATGTAAATATTGTATATAGTTATCTACTCAAAACTTACATTTGAATGTTTGTAATATTCCCATGTGTTTAAATTTAATAAAAAAAATTATGAACAAAATAAAAAAAGAAACATATAGTATTCCATTAGTTACTTTTTTGCTCCCTGAGGACATGCCTGCCATCTTCACAAGTGGGTTCTGTCCCTCAGCAGGTTAGCTATCTATCTAAGTACATATGGATCCATTTGGTGCACATTTAACTTGTTGTTAATGTCGGCATGTGGTAGAGCATCAAATGCCTTGTTGAGGTCCACTGATGGTGCATGGACATTTTGACCATTCTCCACAGCAGTAATATCACTATACAAGCCATTTCCCCCTTAAAAATATATGTATAACAAGCACACTATAGAAACTCTTTGCAAATATATCACCAAGAAATTTTGCAGAAATCTCTTCTTAATTCATGGTCATGTCCAGACTCATGATAATATAGGTAATTTGAAGTTATGCATTAAAAGTCCCAAATAGGCACTGCTGTCTTTCAAGTGATATGATGACATCTTGACTTAAACAGACAAAGTGTATATTACCAAAGTCAGATCAGTTCTGGCCTGATGGGAATTAGGAACTGGGCAGAGAGTAACACTGCCATTTGCATATTCTATCAATTTGGATACACCAGGATTACCTCAACAACTTATTTACAAAAATTGCATGAAATATATATATATATATATATATATATATATATATATATATATATATTTATATATATATGGATCTACTTCACATGGTTGACATTTCAGAATGCTGAAGACCATATGGTCAAAACCATATGATCAACATTCAAAATGTCGACCATGGAATAAAAAAAAAAAACACAATAAAAACTTACCTTCACGCTGCTAGCAGGGGGGCTCCACCCCCCTGTACCCCCCACACCCCCCGGAACTTAAATATACCAACTCCAAGATCACACTACAGTGTGGAAAATGGAAATCTTTCCATTTCACACTGTACTGAGATGCCAGTTCTGTATAGTTGACATTTCAAATGTCGATGATATGGTCTCAGCCATATGGTATTCGACATTCTGAAATGTTGACCATGTGACGGGGACTTATATATATATATATATATATATATATATACATATCTATATATATATATATATATATATATATATATATATATGTATATATATATATATATATATATATTATATATATATATATATATTATATATATATATATATATATATATGTATGGATTCCTATTACAAGAACAAAAGTTCACTACTTCGAACTTGCAACAGGAAGCCTCACTTTTACAAAAGTTCACTTCACCGAAAATACCACAGCACAGTGGAGGACATAAAAAACAAGCTATGTCCTCCACTATGGTGTGATATTCATGGACCTTAGCGTTAGGACACGAGTTATGGTAAGGGGATAGTTAGTAAAGCTAACCCTAAGGTTCGTGACTATCACAACATAGTGGAGGACATTGCTATGTCCTTCACTGCGCTGCAGTCATTACGGACCTTAGGGTTAGGGCATGGGCTATCTCCTTACTATGACCCGTGCCCTAACCCTAAGGTCCGTGAGTACTGCACGGATGTTCAGTACACCTGTTTGTTGCACTGAACTTTGTGTAAGTGCACTTTCGATTAAGTGCACTTTTGCTGCAGTGAGCATTCCATGCACTATTTCGAATTAGTGAAAATTCGATCTAGTGTATGGATCCCATAGATATATATATATATATATATATATATATATATATATATATATATATATATATAGAACAGAAGCTTTGCAGAACACCAGAGGTGATAGTAGATTGTAAGAAATTGAATATTCCCTTCTTAGCAGAAAAGCTCAGGACTGCACCTTTGCACAGTCTGTCTTCAGTCAACCTACCTAATAGAGGTGGTGGCCAACAGTGTGACGGTCTTCAATAAGTCAAAGAACAATGCTTTGACAACCAATTAAGATATTACCATAAGCCTTCAGAGACTACAAAACATGTAATAGCAGAGCCATGGCCATGCCAAAATCTGAGCTGTGAGTCAGAGAGAATATTGCTGCAAATGAGAAGTAGCATGTTCTGAGAAATGACTGACTTCAACATGAGTTTAGAGGTAGGAATGAGCAAACATATAGATGTCAGGTTACCTACATCCTGACAAGAGCCTCCATTATGAAATGGGGTTGCAGCAGCAGACTTCCATATGCTATGTATATGTTTCTTAGTAAAACAATGATTAATTAAGGCTGTAAGGAGTGTGCAGATTGCATTTTCTGAGTAAAGAAGCAAATGTGGAGGCATATTGCCTCTTGTGAAATGAATGGATGCATTTGAATTTCTCTAGCAGCAACCATACAATGACAGCTGTAACAGAACAGAACAACAGAGAGAGGGGGGGGGTAGTAGATATCCCTACAGGCTTTCTTTTAGGCATGTTGGCTGAGTTCTTAGAGATCATATTAGCAAATACCATCTGAGTTTTGGGAAATGTCATTAAGGAATAGGCAAATAAAGGAGCTGAGCTGTGTTTCCATATGGTGAAGTAACTGAATGACTTTGTCCAAACCAGTGAGGCTTGTTGTAGTTTGTCTTTTGATATTCTTGGAATTAAGACTTTAGTAGGTGAATCACTATCGAATACAGGGCTCCTTTGATATGGATTCCATCTGCTTTGCTCCCTTTTGTTGCCAGCCTTGAACTGGCACATCTGAAACAAAATAGCAACTGACTAATCCTTTCTTTCGATCCTTTCCTTTTCAGTGTCATTAAAAGAACTGATAGGTGCTAATACTTACCTTAATTAGCAGGCAAGCCTCTCTTAAACCACATGTCAATATGCAGCTTGCAACCACATTCACAACCACAACACTAATCCAAGCTATGCTAAGGCTTTAAAGAATGCAGTAACTTAAAATGCTTGACACCACCTATGCATGTCTAAAACACTTAGTAACATGCCTTCAAACACCCTCACATGCACTTTCACCCAATTCCTCTCATGCTCACTTACCAAAAAGGACTCCAGAGTTTGAGAGCCACACATGGCAGTGCACTTGTAATAGACACATCCATAGTTAGGCACACTTACATTCCACTGATCAGGCTATACAAACAAATTGTCATGGTCAGCTGTTTCTCTGGTGAGAGGATTTGTGACATGACCAGAGCCCTTAGAGCCATCCACCCTAAATACAAATATGACTTTATAGCTGTCCACATTGGGGAAAACAACTATAAATGCTCCACCCTAGTGTAGTAGCACAGAGACATGATTGAGCTGTCTATGTATTTCCCCAAGGCAGGTAAGATACTTGTCATGAGTAGTCGCTTGCTATTTCTGAAACTCATGACACCTTTTGAAATTAAAATGATTGAGTTCAACAATAAGCTAACTGATGTCTATGCAGGGGGATCCAATTTGTGACAAGGTGGTGACGATTGACAGGTCAGTTTATTTTAGCATGGAAATCCTTTGTCTACCTCCTCAGAGCTTATGCATATGGAATATGATCCCCCCCAATACTAGACTTATTCTGACCCATAGTGCCTTTTTTTAGGGAAACTTCATCTCCTGGAAATTTCAACCTAGCAAATTCAATCTGGCTTACTTTAAGGTTGCACTGCTCAATGCTCTGAAGAAGAATCATTCCACTTTTGAGGCCCTTCCTGGCATGTGGCTATATGCACATACATATAGCTAGTAAAAGCTGGTTTCTGTGTGCTGATAGCTTTCCCTCCATAACGACGTACTGTGTCTGTTACTCATTTTGACTGTCTAGATGTAGTAGAGGACTATCCATATTTATCTGATCCTATTACCTCATCCCAAATCCCACATGGCATAGACCAGGAATTCCATCTTAGTCACACGAAATAAAGATAAACTACTGTTTGCAATAGCGCTACCTCAGTGTCACCTGATGACCATAATAATTCTTTTGAGAAGCTAAATATCATACCTATTAGTTCCAATAAGCTAATACTGTGTGATTTTAACTACCCTTCTATTAACTGGAAATCCAAGAAAACAAACAATAAATATGCCCAGTGGTTCCTCAGTTTTATCATTACCCACACCCTAGATGAAATAAAGCAAGTCCCCACCACAGCATACAGCATGACTAATCTCATCTTTACAAATGTTGCCTCTGCCTGCACCTTCTCCCTCATTGACCCAGTCATTGAGATTTCTCCTCATCCATCTGACATCTACATCCATTTAAACCAGTAAACAAAGAACTCCATCTCTGTTCTCAGAAGTATAACAGAAAGTTCAAAAGTAACTCCTAGTGGTGAAACTCTCAGATAAGCAAACTCTAAAATACAAGGAGAAATTATTTGTTCATATTAACAATTTTCCACATCTCACCATGATGAGTTAATTAGGCAGCCAGGAAATAACTCAAGTATGTTCTTAGGAAAACTAAGACAGGACATGAACTAAAAGTAGTCACCGACTCCATAGGTAACCATAAGTCCTTTTTTAACTATATTATATCATAAGCGACACACAATATTGCACCAAATCCCAAATGAAATTGAACTACATAGTCTGATCTCAAAGCCATAGACAACATCCTAGCTGAGAAATGCAGTTACAGTTTCCTCTGTCCAACTCACCTAGATTTGGGTGCCATCCCTTCATTTACTAAACACTTCTTCCCCAGAATTATTGTGGATCAGAACCTAGAATCTCTATCCAAAAAGCCAAAACCATAGCGCCATCTACCCAAGTAATATACTAGGCTGCTTCCTATTTAGTACAAAATAGAACACTGCTGAATCCTTTGTTAGCATTTTTTAAATTGTTCCTTAATGGGATAGTGTTTATTCATTTGTTTGTTAGTTTATGTATTAATTTACTGGCACAGTCTGAGCTTATATCACCTTTGCAGTGGAGTCCCATGGAGAAAGCTAAATAGTGGTAAGAAAAATACAGCACATAAAAACAGCAAGCTAATTACATACAAGGCAAATTTATAATGTAATATACATATTTATAAGTTGTAAAAAAACTTAGTCCATGTGTTATTTCTCAAAAAAAATTTTTTTTTATTTACAGTTAACAAAGGAGATGCTATTGCAAGCCCTTTATGTAGTTTTTGACATTTATTAAATAATTTGTCACAGATGGTAAAGTGGGGAAAATCAAATGTAAGGTGAACTTTTAAATGAGTGTGGAGACAGAAAAAAGGGAGCAAGTTGTAAATTGGAGATGAGTGTACAAACTAGGCAGTGGTCAAGTGTAGGGTAGTGCAAGTGACACTTTAGTTTGAGGTGTTATAGATTTGGTAAGGTGGAGTGGTGTGTAACTGCAGTGTGCAGATGGTTGTAGAATGGCCATTATGGTGTTAGTCCACAAAGATAGCTTCTCCACAGGCCCCAGCAACTATTGTCCTATTAGCCTAGCAAGCATCATCCTATAAATTCCTGTAATGTATCTTGGTCATCCTCTTTTACATTGAAATTGATGATCTACAAGCCCTCAATTCTAATTAAGGGAGCTTCACTAAAGGTAGACCCAGTCTATTTAATCTGGTTGCTATCTTGTAAAATGTAGTGGATGCCATCAACAAAGGGCCTTCTCTTCATGCTATCAGGACATCACTGAAGCCTTCAATATAATTCTCCCTGCTGACATTATTGATGAACTCACCAGTCTGTACTTAAACCCCTACATCACCTTTTGGATTTTACTCCTTCACAAAAATGTTCTAAAAGTACTGTTTTGTACAGATTATTTAATGTTAATTAATGCTGCAGTTTAAATCTATGACTGCATACTACTACCATGAGTTGGATTTGATTAATATCCTATTACCGTTTTTTTTTTTAACTTTAGTAGAGAACTTCATTAGGTTAACATTTACTAAAGCAGGTATTACCTAAATGAATGTATGGTACAGTGACATACATATAATATTTTGTGTTTTGTTTCTTTTTGTGCAGCTTTTATCCATGCGTCTCCACAAAAAGGAGTACTTTACCCAGTTGGACTGTCTCAGCCAACAAATGAATATAAATAAAATAAATAAATATTTGACAAAATCTACACATTAAATGTTGTTAGTGACATCTCATCTAAAAGGCATCACTAACGGTGTCCCTCGGGACTCGGTTCTGCATTCCTTTCACTTTGATATCTATTTCATCAATGTGAAAGCAGATGTCAAAAGTCCATTTCTAACCAGGATTGCTGATGACATCACCTCACCCCCATCTGGACACTCACAGCCTTAAAGAGAGGCTTATCATGACCAACACTTGGTATGAAAAAGTTTTGCTGTCATTGGGAAAATTGTCTATCATACTGAATACTACATAAACAGGACCCTGCTAAATATATCCTCCAAGTTCAAAGATGTCATAATCCCCCTCTGTTCCTCCCTCACTATACCAGTCATAGAATACAACCCATCATTTTGACTGATTTCCTCCAAATGCATTGCCTATCTTGGAAGACCACAATGCTTTCTAAGTAAAAAAGCCAAAGGACTAAGTTACCTTTGCTACTGGACAGACCGAAATCCCTCTCACTTTTATCTGTTTCACATTAGTTTCTTTGTGGTAATCGTTGCCTCACCTTCCAGGTTATAAAAGATCCCCTCCTCCACCTAAAAAATGTCGGTACTACTAAAGTTACTCTATCTGAATACTTAAACCTTCATTTTTCTATGTATGGAACTCCCATTACATATCAAACAAGGTAAACACTGGTCTCCTTGAAACCCAACCTTAATGATCAGACCCGTAACACACAAATTTAATTCTTGAGAAGGCACTATGGCTCTCATTGAACAGCAATACAAATCCATCCACTGAATTCTCTTGCTTGCATGGCTAGATGCAATATGGTTTATCAGACTGCCTGCCTGGTAAGAACCTATGAATCCAAACATTAGAATAATCACTCGGGGCAAGTTTGTGGATTCCATAACCTGGATGAGAGAGGCATTATATTTATAAGCTAGATATTAGATTTCATCTCATGATAATTCTTCCATAACTTCTTGAGTGGACATTTTTGCTGTAATTTTAGAAGTGATCTGTGTTAAATGTTTGACTGAATTCCCTACATAAATAGAGAAGGATTATTGTTTAAGGCTGACATTATTAATGTAATCAAAAATATATTCTAGAGGATGACAGTAAAGAAGGGACCATGGTAATTCATTTGCAGTAATAATTAATGTAACTGATGTTGAAATTTTTCAAGTTATTCAAAAATGAGTAGAAAGATACTTTTTGGCACTCTTCTGACAATACACTGCACAGAATAGGAGACAATCACTGAGGGTGTCGGGAATAACATTAGAAGTTATTAACAGAGCCGAAGCAAGCTTACAGTTCACTGTGCTGATGTCATTCCTTCAGTGACTTAATTCTGGTAATAAACCTAATCAGTGTGAATCTTGAGAAGACCATTGAGATGAACTTTGAGAAGTAAAAAAAAAATGACATTTAGATATATTCCGGTCTATGCTGAAGTCAGCTATCTACTTTGATAGCATTTGTCCACTTCTAAAGTATATTTTTACCACATGTTATGATGAATCATGTTGTAGATAGAACAAGACACTGCTACAATGTTAAGTTAGCAATCTGAACATTGACATATAACTCCTCATAGCTCAGAGCAAAGTAAATTAATGGGCAGCAAGGAACACTGTCAGAGTTATGACAGATTTTAACTGCCTCTCTATCCCATTTGTACCTGCAAGGCTGTCTGAATATTTTATAAGCAAGAGGCAAGATGTCAGAATGCAGAATATGTGGCTAGTGCAGAGAAGATGAACTTTGTTACCGGCATTGCATGAATTAATATATGCCAACCTATTCACGTAAATCTGTTCATGCATTTCTAACAAGATCAGATGAGACTTTATTCACCATAGAAGGATCTGTGTTTGGATGAGCATTTTTACAAAGAATTAATACCACTAGCTTAGAGTACAAAACTATAAGATCTAGTACACCAGCTAAGAAAATCTTTGTTCTTTCTATAACTAACTTTTGTCTGATTGCACTTACTAACAGACCTTATGAGATCTGTCAGTTTAATTCTGTTACAACCGTTTGGGCCTAACTAAGAATGCAAGCATGTGTAATATGCAGAAAGTTTTTTTTTTTTTGCCTGTTAGGAGGTACAGGGACCCAATCTGACTCCTTGACTTAAGTTTGTTATATTATCTTAGTGATCAACACTCAGAAGTGTAATCACTAATGATTTAACTGACAATGAAACTGCAATTTCTGAATTTGGTGTTAAGTGTTAAAGCATTGGAAGCTCCCTTTGTGACTCTTAACCAGTGTAAGTACCACTCCTCTCACACTTGTTCCTACTGACACTGACTTATCTGTATATCAGAAAATCATGAACTCCTCAACATACAGAAATCTTGATTTTTAAACTAATAAAAAAAAAAAAAGTTGCAGGCTTATGATCTCATAATACACATCTGTCATGATTGACTCATATTTAATCCTAATAAGTTCCAGACCTTTTAATAATGGTTAGGCCTATGAAGACAGAAACCTACAAAATAGACAAAAAGGAAGAAAGGGAAGAGCTGTTTTTGCAATATCTAATCTATATATATTTATCTCTCTCTCTCTCTCTCTCTGTATAAACATATATATATATATATATATATATATATATATATATATATATATATATATATATATGTCAATTTCACTTCACTTAAAGCTCATTTCACTGAAAGCTCATTTGACTGAAACTCATTTTGTTGAAAGGTATATGCCCTTTTCCCCATTGTAGTATTCTCCTGGAGTTAGCATATATAGTAAGGGGGGTATGGGGGAGACAGCCCCCCACCTGTTTTATACATTTTAAACCATATACATGGATACTTATAACTCCAATGAATAACTCCTTTTAGAAGACAATATATACCCAAACTATGTGGGAGGCTCACCCCCCCAGTGTGTACCAGTCAGCAAGTGTGTACTCACCAATAAATAGAGACTTAACAGTTGTGTAACCTCAGAGTTAGAACATATGTGTCTCAAGGAAATGTGAGGGGCAGAAATCCACATAGAAACTTCATTGCTTTCATATAAAACATAGTTAAACATAAACATTATCTCTTGTTTTTCAAAAATAAATCCTAGTTCTATCACAAATGACATATAGGTATTAAGAGTGAATACAATGTCTATTATCCATGTAGCAACATGTTTGTAGTTTTTTTTACAGTATAAAATGTAGCAGTCCACTGATTCAATGCAAAACATATATTGTCATACAGCCACTAGACCTTTAACTGAAACTCTTCCTAATTCAGTTAAGATGAATTGATTATTTGACAAAAAAATTACATCAGTTATGTAATGTGCTCCTATTCTTGTATTTCTTTCTCCTTGAGTTTTAAATATGTTCTTAATCTGTGTGTTAATAACAATTTCCAGAGTTGTAGCCTTAAAATTGGTGCTTATGTCAAAAAGTATAATTTTGATTTATATTTTGTTATTCTTACAAATGCTTGGGTGCTTCTATGAAATAGATGCATCTTCTTCCTATGTTCTTCACAGTGAAATTTTTCATTAGACTTTTGTTCATATGATGATACAATTTCTGCATTTCCTTGTTACAGTGATTACATATAGCTTCTGTTTCCTGTCATTCATTCTTATGCTGTCCACTTATCTTTGAGTAAAAAATATTTTTTAATTTCTCCAAGTCTTCTGCATTTCTAATACCATGATGGGAATGGACCCCATTTCTAAGTCAAAGTATGATTAAAATTCATGAAATTTGAATTGTTTCAGTCTTAGATGTTGGCCAGAAGAGCTCTTCGCAGCACCCGCAATGAGCCCAGTAATGACTCCTGCAATTCATATGGAGTTACATGTATCAGTAACATATCTAAGTATGATTATAATTTTTTTTTTATAAGACCTGTTGCTATTACTACTATTGCCCTTGTTTCTGCCTACAAATTCTGGAATTTTATGACTTTGTGTCTGTCTGTACATAAGACACTATAGTCACTAAGTGTAGCAATTTCAATGGTCAATGCTATCTTCTTTTCATGGACTACGATATCTGTTTTTTTCACATCTATTTTTTGAACTGGTGATAATGGGTGATCCCATGTAATATAGACTTCATTATTTTCTAGTATGCCTCGTGGCTCATGTTTTCCAGTGTTTTTCAGCTAATAATGTTTGCATAATCCCTAATGCAACAGTCTTGCCACATTATTATACCTTTCAGTATACAGCCCTTCTGCCATTAGTATATCACAACCAGCAACAAAATGTGTGAATGTTTCCAATTCTGTTTTACAAAACCAACATTGTCTATTTCTCCAACATGTTCAAAGTGCGTGCAGTCCACTATCTTGGGCTGCCAATGTTAACCTTTCATCTTTTGGTTTAAATTTACCTCTCCTTAACCATTCCTGTGTTTGATCCTGATCAACATGAGGTTGTTCTAAGAGTTATCTATATTTGCAACTGTATTCATGCATTTTCCACATTTCTTGCCTTCTATTCTTATTCTTCGCTTTATGTTGTTTCTTTTGTTTTTTGGTACATTCAGCTACTGCTTGAATTTTATCTACTTCTGGTTTGATTTCCATTCCTGCTGGACTGCTGATATGCGTCAACTAAACTAATTTGGGAAGTAATCTTAGACTTATTTTCCTCATGTTTTAAAACTTTCACTGTATTTGGGTCTTGCAAGGTCAGCAGATATGTATGGAGTCCTTGCATATTTATACATGTAATCAATTTTTAGGAGGCCCATACCTCCTTCAGAATGGGGAATATATGGTCTTGGTATGCACTGATTTTTATAAATCATTTGATGAGCATGAAGCATCCTGCTTGTTTTCCTGTCCAACCTATCCATCACCTTTTGGGGCCAGACAGTCACTCCAAAACTGTACATTAAGATAGGAAGACAAATTGGTTTATAGCTCAGACTTTGTTCCTAGATGGCAACACTATTTTCAGTATTAATTTAAGTCTTCTAAAATATTCCTTACAAACTTATATTTGTATTTGTTCATGTTTTATTGTTGATCCTCATCAAATCCCAAATATTTATATACTCCCTCTTGCTCAAGCTCTTTTATATCATATTCCTGTCCCAAACTGATGTTTTCTTGGTACTGCAGCTTTCCTGCTTTAAAGGTTTGTTTTGCACATTTATCAAGACCAAATGACATTCTTATATCATCTGAAAAAGTTTTGACCACTTGCAGTTGTGCTTTCAGTTCCTAATCTGATGAACTATACAATTTTAAATCATCTACAAACAGATGATGAAAAGTTGTTACACTTTGTTTTTTTCTGGGAGCCAAATTGTAGCCATGACCTAAACCATTAAGTAGACAGCTTAATGGGTTAAGGGCAAGACAACAGAGCAATGGTGACAAAGAGTCACCCTGGAATAACCCCTTTTGATTTTTATCCCTAGAATAATAATTTGTCTATTATCATGATTCAACTGCAAAGTGGTTTGCCACTGTTTCATGATTGTTGTAATGAAATTGATCAGAGGAGGGTATATCTCATACATTTTAAGTACTCTTTTATCCATGAATGTGGAATACTTTCAAATAATTTTTGTAGTCTATCCGTGCCATACTTAGATTCTTCTCCTTTTTAGTTATCCATTATGACTTTATTTAACAACAAATGATGCTTTATTCCATATGACTTTCGTTTATTACCCTTTTGCTCTATTGCCATGACTGAGTTTTCTTCTAAATGACTATACGCTGTATAGTTTACAGGTCGTCGAAAGACAAATTATTGGGCTATAGTTTTTAGGATAGCTTGCAGGTTCGCTCTTGAGTAGGAGCATTGTTTTTCCTGTTGTTAACCAGGTTGGTGTCTGTTTGGGATGTGCATATTAATAGTGCTTACTCAAGGCTAAATCTTCATGTAAAGATGTTAATACTTTCAGCCAGAAGTTAGGTACCATATCTGGGCCTAGTGTTTTCCAGTTAGGAGCTTTTTTTTAACTTTGTTTCAATCTCTCTGGTCATTGCTTTATCCCATTTCATATCCTATACATTTGAACTTTTTATTCTTTCTTTTACTTCTTCTGTTCATTTAGCATCTTTGTTATGTTCCACAGGATCGTCATAGATATTTCTCCAAAATGTATCCATTTCTTCTTTTTTGGGGGTGTTTCAATTCCTTTTGCCTTGTTTTCTAGTTCTCTATAAAACCATTTTGGGTCATCCATAAATTGATTATCTTGTACTTTTCCTTTATATTTATCTGCATATTTTCTAAGTTTTTCTGCCTGTGCTGGTGTTTTTAGTTTATTTGTGATAATGCATGATAGATCCTGATCTGTTCTGATACTGTGCACTACTTTTATCACTTCTATCATTCTAAGTATTCTTGTTGATCTGTTCCCTCTTTTATACTATTCTAACAGTGACACCTCTTGTCTTAATTGCGTTATAGTTTTCTCTATTCGATACTTCCATGATGGCATTTGATTTCTCCCCTTCCTTTCCCTTACTGACTTACATTTTTGTGGTAAGAATTTATCTGCTATTAATTTAGCTGCACAATAATATATCCTGTTTATTTCTGTTATATTGATTTAATCTCTATGAACAGTCCTAACTACTGTATTCATTTGTCTTATCAGTCTTTTAACTTTTTGGGTTTTATTGACTTTCTATAGTCTGTTTCTTTTATTGATCTTAATATGACTGTCCATCTCTATTAAATCAAGCAGCTCTTTCTTAGCGAGTAAAAGTCTCAACATGATGAGTCATAAAATCAGTGCTGTGGCAAATTTCAGAAGAAAATAAAGTAAGATTTAATTTAAGACTGAAGTGAAGTTTTGAGAGTAGTGAACTTAAATCATGTTTTTTTTTTTGTTTGTTTTTTGTTTTTTTTTTTTTGTTGTTTTTGTTTTTTTGTTTTTTTTTTGGCACATTAATGGTCATGTTAAACAGGAGGAAAAGTACCCTGATGGGAAAAAAATTGCTTGAACTAATGGAAAACATCTAGTATTTCAATAAAGCTTCCAAAATTTTAAGAAAGACAGTGTGTGATGCTGTAATACAGTCCTAAACCTAATATTATGCAATAAACTACAAGAACTGCTGCTCTTGGCAGAACATTAAGGTGTGTTTCCAAATCAATAAGTCAGTTAATGATTTAAGATAATAGATTCCTCTATTCTTTTCTTTAGTATCTCTGTCACAAGTGCTTAAGAACTCCTCTTGTTCATAGGTTCATAGGTATATATTAGGCTAATGACCATGAGGGTCTTTAAAAAGCCTAGCCATGCATCTTAAATGTATCCCACAAGGTTTTTGAGCCTTAGAGGTTATTTTAAGTGGTATATGTCAGCTAGGGTATGATTTTTAGACTCCTCCTTCCATTAGAGACTTAGGTGCTAGTCCTGGGGTATATTTCCAATTTCCCATTCACTGGTCCATATTATACTTGAATAGGGTTAGGGAAGAACTCTGCTTCACATGGATGAGAAGTTGTTGCAGACACGGGGATTCTCTGAAACACATATATGTCATCCCAACATCTGTTATTTATGTCACAATCAAAGTTCAAGTCCTTAGATAGAAAAGATCAGATGCTTTTGGATTTGTGGATGTACAAAAGGTCCAGCAGAGTGAGATCAAAGAATGTCTTGAATGCCAAACTCAACAGTCTGTAGGAAACCAAGTTTAGAAATAGGACTTTGAGGTGATCTGCACAGGATATGCTTTTTATATCCTGCATTCTTTTTGTGAGGAATCTCTGAGGACATTCTAGTTGCTGCATGTGCCTGGTCAGGTACATACCGAAGGGAGCATTGTACTCAGTAATGGGTCTAATGAGGACTGAATACAGAAGAACAATGACCTCCTTGGACTTAGATGCAATGCCCTTGCTTATAAGATGAGCAATACAGAATATTTTCCTTACTACCTTAGAGACGTGTTGGCCGAATGACAGATTACTGTCATCATATGTCCCCAAATCCCTGACTACTGTGTCCAGTCTTAGGGGTGAGTTATCAGTGAGGTAGTTTCCTGGGGTGGCTGATTTCTCAAAGGTTACTGTTACACATTTCTTGCACTGAGTTTTATATCATGGCTTTAGCACCAGTCTTTCAGTCAAACCAGTTTGTGTTAGTCCTTCATGTAGGATGTTTGTGTCCTGAGGGGCTTTTTTGACTACATCCAGTTTGCAGTCATCTTGCAGTCATCCCTTTCTCCAGATTTATAGTACCCCAATCTTAGAAGCTTAAGGAACTCATCCTATACTACCTTCCCTAGGTTCAAGTAAAAATGGCAGTCATGAATATTGAGAAAGCTATGTGATAACTTTCTTTATAAAAGATATAAAAATTCCCATCCATTATTAGGGATATGGCATGTACATTGTCAAATTACATTCTGGCTGATAAGTCGAAGATTGTAATTATAATCCTTAGAAATGCATAAATGTAAGTGCAACTGGGGAGGGGTTATGTACTAAGTCCAAAAAGTTATTCATTCATTCATTCATTCATTCATTCATTCATTCATTCATTTATTGGCATTTGCTTATTGGGATAGTCCACTGGGCCCATTTTCAGTGGAGGACCGGGGAGAAAAGCTCCATAAAACTTATAATAGTTAACAGAATTAACAATTTAAAAAATTCTACTCAAAAATGTTCACATTATCTTGGAATTTAGCAATATGAGATTTACACAAAAAAATGAAAGCACAGGAAAGCATTAGCAATGCATTCTTAGGATTGCAAAGAAGTTATGAAATAGTAGAAGAGTATGATGAGCAAGAGGTTACATTACATATGTAGCTAAGATATCTCTGGATATTTAATTGGTAAAGACATTGGAAATATGAATATAAACAATAGGAAGATGTCATTCATGTTATGAATGGAAGAGGTTTAGTACAAGTACAGAACCAGTTAGTAGAGAGGTGTTCACTCAAAGAGGTTTTGAAAGAAGAATGACTCTGATTGGTATGAATTGTTAATGGAAGGGCATTTCAGGTTCTGGCTATGTTACAAGAGTAAAGTAATTGGCCAGCAGGTAGTTTGGGCTTGCGGGTTTGCAAAATGTGATGTTTTTCAGATCTAAGGGATCCATTAGGATGATAGTGGGTAAATAAAGTACTGAGAGCAGGACAAACTGAGGGTTTGAAAAATATTTTGTGCGCTGTAGTTAACTGCAGATAGGTGAGATAGTGTGGAAGTTCAAGACAGTTCAGTGAGCGCAGGGATGTGCAGTGATGGGTAGAATGTACGGCATTTGTTGCAGGCATGGTGATCGTATTATAACATGTTTCAAGTTTAGTTTTTAGAGATGATAGCAGCTTAGTAAGCAAGGGGGCACCATAGAAAAGAGAGGGAAGTAGATAAGTGGTAGCAAGGACACATCTAGTGGGAGGAAATGTTTATGTGTGTACAGGATACCTAGTTTTTGATGTTGTTTTATATGTATAGGTCAAATTTTATGCTCTCATTAATTATTACTCCTAGCAGTTAAGTGTGCCTAACTACTTCAGTTTTTGTGTTACTTTGGGAAAATATAGTGAACTGAGATTTGTTTATGGAAGTGTTTTAATTGGGGGTAAATATAATAAGTTTGTATTTGTTGGGATTAACAGACAAATGGTTATTGTATAACCAGGTCTTTGTGGAAGTAAATGCTGATTGAGCGATTTGTTGTATATCTGATGAAGTGTCTGCAGAGCGTATAATTGTAGAGTCATCAAAAGATTGTATGAGTGACCCCTGACTGAATGAAGAGTGAAGGTGGTTAATGAAGACACTAAATAGGAGTTTTCCATAATATAGAGCCATGGGAATGCCAGTAGAGGTGTGAAGATAAGGCAATAAAGAGTTTTGCCATCTAACTGCTTGTTGTCTGTCTTATAAGTAACTGGAAAAAAACAGTGAGAAGAGGGAGATGATAGACCAGTATTTGAGAGCTGAAAAGGGAGAATTCAGTGAGATACTGTATCAAAGGCTTTTGGTAAGTTAAGAAATAGGTTGGATACAATTTTTCCTTAGTCTCAAACTTTATTGAATGTGTCCATGAAGGATATTAGGGCAGTTGTAGTATTATAACCTGGTCTGAATCCATGTTGAGTTAGAGATGGGATTTGGTTAATATGAAGAAAATGCTGAAGTTGGTGTGTGTACACATTTTTCAAGGAGTTTATAAACAGGACGTAACATGGCTACTGGTTGGTAGTTAGAGAGATCAGTCGAGTTGCCTCCTTTGTGATAGGGTAAAATAAAAGTTCTTTTTCAAAGTTTTGGGACATATGAGTCTTGGAAAGACCTGTTGATTAGTATGCTAACAGGGTAGGCAATGACCTCTGCAGCAAATTTTAGATATTCAGTGAGAAATTTGTCACCTGCATTACAGCTAGGTTTTAGCTTAAGGAGTAGCCTTTTTATAGTAGAAGTTGGTATTGTAGTAAGTGAGAATGTGGGTGAAGGATTTATTATTTCATCTGTAAGTGAGGTTGTAGAGGGAGGGGATTGCGAGAGATGGGAAAGGGCAGCTATTCCATTGTGATTTGCACTAGAGTAGAATTGTGGAAAGTTAGCAGTGATGTTAGCTATAGAATTTATGAA